>NW_027635111.1:0-56596 GCF_949748355.1 Melanostigma gelatinosum | reverse complement strand
CTTTGGAAAAAAAAATATTTTTTTAGTTACTTTGGAAAAAAAATATTTTTTTAGTTACTTTGGAAAAAAAAATATTTTTTTAGTTACTTTGGAAAAAAAATATTTTTTTAGTTTCTTTGGAAAAAAATATATTTTTTTAGTTACTTTGGAAAAAAAAATATTTTTTTAGTTTCTTTGGAAAAAAAAATATTTTTTTAGTTACTTTGGAAAAAAAAATATTTTTTTAGTTACTTTGGAAAAAAAATATTTTTTTAGTTACTTTGGAAAAAAAAATATTTTTTTAGTTTCTTTGGAAAAAAAAATATTTTTTTAGTTACTTTGGAAAAAAAAATATTTTTTTAGTTACTTTGGAAAAAAATATATTTTTTTAGTTACTTTGGAAAAAAATATATTTTTTTAGTTACTTTGGAAAAAAAAATATTTTTTTAGTTACTTTGGAAAAAAAAATATTTTTTAGTTACTTTGGAAAAAAATATATTTTTTTAGTTACTTTGGGAAAAAAAAAATTTTTTTAGTTACTTTGGAAAAAAAATATTTTTTTTAGTTACTTTGGAAAAAAAAATATTTTTTTAGTTTCTTTGGAAAAAAAAAATTTTTTTTAGTTACTTTGGAAAAAAAAATATTTTTTTAGTTACTTTGGAAAAAAAAATATTTTTTTAGTTACTTTGGAAAAAAAAATATTTTTTTAGTTTCTTTGGAAAAAAAAATATTTTTTTAGTTACTTTGGAAAAAAAAATATTTTTTTAGTTACTTTGGAAAAAAAAAAATTTTTTAGTTACTTTGGAAAAAAAAATATTTTTTTAGTTTCTTTGGAAAAAAAAATATTTTTTTAGTTACTTTGGAAAAAAAAATATTTTTTTAGTTTCTTTGGAAAAAAAAATATTTTTTTAGTTACTTTGGAAAAAAAAATATTTTTTTTGTTTCTTTGGAAAAAAAAATATTTTTTTAGTTACTTTGGAAAAAAAAATATTTTTTTAGTTACTTTGGAAAAAAAAATATTTTTTTAGTTACTTTGGAAAAAAAAATATTTTTTTAGTTACTTTGGAAAAAAAAATATTTTTTTAGTTACTTTGGAAAAAAAAATATTTTTTTAGTTACTTTGGAAAAAAAAATATTTTTTTAGTTACTTTGGAAAAAAAAAATATTTTTTAGTTACTTTGGAAAAAAAAATATTTTTTTAGTTACTTTGGAAAAAAAAATATTTTTTTAGTTACTTTGGAAAAAAAAATATTTTTTTAGTTACTTTGGAAAAAAAAAAATTTTTTTAGTTACTTTGGAAAAAAAAATATTTTTTTAGTTTCTTTGGAAAAAAAAATATTTTTTTAGTTACTTTGGAAAAAAAATATTTTTTTAGTTACTTTGGAAAAAAAAATATTTTTTTAGTTACTTTGGAAAAAAAACTATTTTTTTAGTTACTTTGGAAAAAAAAATATTTTTTTAGTTACTTTGGAAAAAAAAATATTTTTTTAGTTACTTTGGAAAAAAAAATATTTTTTTAGTTACTTTGGAAAAAAAAATATTTTTTTAGTTACTTTGGAAAAAAAAATATTTTTTTAGTTACTTTGGAAAAAAAATATATTTTTTTAGTTACTTTGGAAAAAAAATATATTTTTTTAGTTACTTTGGAAAAAAAATATTTTTTTAGTTACTTTGGAAAAAAAAATATTTTTTTAGTTACTTTGGAAAAAAAAATATTTTTTTAGTTACTTTGGAAAAAAAAATATTTTTTTAGTTACTTTGGAAAAAAAAATATTTTTTTAGTTACTTTGGAAAAAAAAAATATTTTTTTAGTTACTTTGGAAAAAAAAATATTTTTTTAGTTACTTTGGAAAAAAAAATATTTTTTTAGTTACTTTGGAAAAAAAAATATTTTTTTAGTTACTTTGGAAAAAAAATATTTTTTTAGTTACTTTGGAAAAAAAAATATTTTTTTAGTTACTTTGGAAAAAAAAATATTTTTTTAGTTACTTTGGAAAAAAAAATATTTTTTTAGTTACTTTGGAAAAAAAAATATTTTTTTAGTTACTTTGGAAAAAAAAATATTTTTTTAGTTACTTTGGAAAAAAAAATATTTTTTTAGTTACTTTGGAAAAAAAAATATTTTTTTAGTTACTTTGGGAAAAAAAATAATTTTTTAGTTACTTTGGAAAAAAAAATATTTTTTTAGTTTCTTTGGAAAAAAAAATATTTTTTTAGTTACTTTGGAAAAAATATTTTTTTTTTAGTTACTTTGGAAAAAAAAATATTTTTTTAGTTTCTTTGTAAAAAAAAATTTTTTTTTAGTTACTTTGGAAAAAAAAATATTTTTTTAGTTTCTTTGGAAAATTTTTTTTTTTTTTAGTTACTTTGGAAAAAAAAATATTTTTTTAGTTACTTTGGAAAAAAAAATATTTTTTTAGTTACTTTGGAAAAAAAAATATTTTTTTAGTTACTTTGGAAAAAAAAATATTTTTTTAGTTACTTTGGAAAAAAAAATATTTTTTTAGTTACTTTGGAAAAAAAAATATTTTTTTAGTTTCTTTGGAAATTCTTTTTTTTTTAGTTACTTTGGAAAAAAAAATATTTTTTTAGTTACTTTGGGAAAAAAAATATTTTTTTAGTTACTTTGGAAAAAAGAATATTTTTTTAGTTACTTTGGAAAAAAAAATATTTTTTTAGTTACTTTGGAAAAAAAAATATTTTTTTAGTTACTTTGGAAAAAAAAATATTTTTTTAGTTACTTTGGAAAAAAAAATATTTTTTTAGTTTCTTTGGAAAAAAAAATATTTTTTTAGTTACTTTGGAAAAAAAAATATTTTTTTAGTTACTTTGGAAAAAAATATATTTTTTTAGTTACTTTGGAAAAAAAAATATTTTTTTAGTTACTTTGGAAATTTTTTTTTTTTTTTTCCAAAGTAACTAAAAAAATATTTTTTTAGTTTCTTTGGAAAAAAAAATATTTTTTTAGTTACTTTGGAAAAAAAAATATTTTTTTAGTTACTTTGGAAAAAAAAATATTTTTTTAGTTACTTTGGGAAAAAAAATATTTTTTTAGTTTCTTTGGAAAAAAAATTATTTTTTTTTCCAAAGTAACTAAAAAAATATTTTTTTAGTTTCTTTGGAAAAAAAAATATTTTTTTAGTTACTTTGGAAAAAAAATTATTTTTTTAGTTTCTTTGGAAAAAAAAATATTTTTTTAGTTACTTTGGAAAAAAAAATATTTTTTTAGTTACTTTGGAAAAAAAAATATTTTTTTAGTTACTTTGGAAAAAAAAATATTTTTTTAGTTTCTTTGGAAAAAAAAAATTTTTTTTAGTTACTTTGGAAAAAAAAATATTTTTTTAGTTACTTTGGAAAAAAATATATTTTTTTAGTTACTTTGGAAAAAAATATATTTTTTTAGTTACTTTGGAAAAAAAAATATTTTTTTAGTTACTTTGGAAAAAAAAATATTTTTTAGTTACTTTGGAAAAAAAAATATTTTTTTAGTTACTTTGGGAAAAAAATTTTTTTTTTAGTTACTTTGGAAAAAAAATATTTTTTTTAGTTACTTTGGAAAAAAAAATATTTTTTTAGTTTCTTTGGAAAAAAAAATTTTTTTTTAGTTACTTTGGAAAAAAAAATATTTTTTTAGTTACTTTGGAAAAAAAATATTTTTTTAGTTACTTTGGAAAAAAAAATATTTTTTTAGTTTCTTTGGAAAAAAAAATATTTTTTTAGTTACTTTGGAAAAAAAAAAATTTTTTTAGTTACTTTGGAAAAAAAAAAATTTTTTTAGTTACTTTGGAAAAAAAAATATTTTTTTAGTTTCTTTGGAAAAAAAAATATTTTTTTAGTTACTTTGGAAAAAAAAATATTTTTTTAGTTTCTTTGGAAAAAAAAATATTTTTTTAGTTACTTTGGAAAAAAAAATATTTTTTTTGTTTCTTTGGAAAAAAAAATATTTTTTTAGTTACTTTGGAAAAAAAAATATTTTTTTAGTTACTTTGGAAAAAAAAATATTTTTTTAGTTACTTTGGAAAAAAAAATATTTTTTTAGTTACTTTGGAAAAAAAAATATTTTTTTAGTTACTTTGGGAAAAAAAATATTTTTTTAGTTACTTTGGAAAAAAAAATATTTTTTTAGTTACTTTGGAAAAAAAAAATATTTTTTAGTTACTTTGGAAAAAAAAATATTTTTTTAGTTACTTTGGAAAAAAAAATATTTTTTTAGTTACTTTGGAAAAAAATATATTTTTTTAGTTACTTTGGAAAAAAAAAAATTTTTTTAGTTACTTTGGAAAAAAAAATATTTTTTTAGTTTCTTTGGAAAAAAAAATATTTTTTTAGTTACTTTGGAAAAAAAATATTTTTTTAGTTACTTTGGAAAAAAAAATATTTTTTTAGTTACTTTGGAAAAAAAACTATTTTTTTAGTTACTTTGGAAAAAAAATATTTTTTTAGTTACTTTGGAAAAAAAAATATTTTTTTAGTTACTTTGGAAAAAAAAATATTTTTTTAGTTACTTTGGAAAAAAAAATATTTTTTTAGTTACTTTGGAAAAAAAAATATTTTTTTAGTTACTTTGGAAAAAAAAATATTTTTTTAGTTACTTTGGAAAAAAATATATTTTTTTAGTTACTTTGGAAAAAAAAATATTTTTTTAGTTACTTTGGAAAAAAAAATATTTTTTTAGTTACTTTGGAAAAAAATATATTTTTTTAGTTACTTTGGAAAAAAAAATATTTTTTTAGTTTCTTTGGAAAAAAAAATATTTTTTTAGTTACTTTGGAAAAAAAAATATTTTTTTAGTTACTTTGGAAAAAAATATATTTTTTTAGTTACTTTGGAAAAAAAAATATTTTTTTAGTTACTTTGGAAATTTTTTTTTTTTTTTTCCAAAGTAACTAAAAAAATATTTTTTTAGTTTCTTTGGAAAAAAAAAATATTTTTTTAGTTACTTTGGAAAAAAAAATATTTTTTTAGTTACTTTGGAAAAAAAAATATTTTTTTAGTTACTTTGGGAAAAAAAATATTTTTTTAGTTTCTTTGGAAAAAAAATTATTTTTTTTTCCAAAGTAACTAAAAAAATATTTTTTTAGTTTCTTTGGAAAAAAAAATATTTTTTTAGTTACTTTGGAAAAAAAATTATTTTTTTAGTTTCTTTGGAAAAAAAAATATTTTTTTAGTTACTTTGGAAAAAAAAAAAATTTTTTAGTTACTTTGGAAAAAAAAATATTTTTTTAGTTACTTTGGAAAAAAAAATATTTTTTTAGTTTCTTTGGAAAAAAAAATATTTTTTTAGTTACTTTGGAAAAAAAAATATTTTTTTAGTTACTTTGGAAAAAAATATATTTTTTTAGTTACTTTGGAAAAAAATATATTTTTTTAGTTACTTTGGAAAAAAAAATATTTTTTTAGTTACTTTGGAAAAAAAAATATTTTTTAGTTACTTTGGAAAAAAAAATTTTTTTTTAGTTACTTTGGGAAAAAAAAATTTTTTTTAGTTACTTTGGAAAAAAAATATTTTTTTTAGTTACTTTGGAAAAAAAAATATTTTTTTAGTTTCTTTGGAAAAAAAAAAATTTTTTTAGTTACTTTGGAAAAAAAAATATTTTTTTAGTTACTTTGGAAAAAAAAATATTTTTTTAGTTACTTTGGAAAAAAAAATATTTTTTTAGTTTCTTTGGAAAAAAAAATATTTTTTTAGTTACTTTGGAAAAAAAAATATTTTTTTAGTTACTTTGGAAAAAAAAAAATTTTTTTAGTTACTTTGGAAAAAAAAATATTTTTTTAGTTTCTTTGGAAAAAAAAATATTTTTTTAGTTACTTTGGAAAAAAAAATATTTTTTTAGTTTCTTTGGAAAAAAAAATATTTTTTTAGTTACTTTGGAAAAAAAAATATTTTTTTTGTTTCTTTGGAAAAAAAAATATTTTTTTAGTTACTTTGGAAAAAAAAATATTTTTTTAGTTACTTTGGAAAAAAAAATATTTTTTTAGTTACTTTGGAAAAAAAAATATTTTTTTAGTTACTTTGGAAAAAAAATTATTTTTTTAGTTACTTTGGAAAAAAAAATATTTTTTTAGTTACTTTGGAAAAAAAAATATTTTTTTAGTTACTTTGGAAAAAAAAAATATTTTTTAGTTACTTTGGAAAAAAAAATATTTTTTTAGTTACTTTGGGAAAAAAAATATTTTTTTAGTTACTTTGGAAAAAAAAATATTTTTTTAGTTACTTTGGAAAAAAAAAATTTTTTTTAGTTACTTTGGAAAAAAAAATATTTTTTTAGTTTCTTTGGAAAAAAAAATATTTTTTTAGTTACTTTGGAAAAAAAATATTTTTTTAGTTACTTTGGGAAAAAAAATATTTTTTTAGTTACTTTGGAAAAAAAACTATTTTTTTAGTTACTTTGGAAAAAAAATATTTTTTTAGTTACTTTGGAAAAAAAAATATTTTTTTAGTTACTTTGGAAAAAAAAATATTTTTTTAGTTACTTTGGAAAAAAAAATATTTTTTTAGTTACTTTGGAAAAAAAAATATTTTTTTAGTTACTTTGGAAAAAAAAATATTTTTTTAGTTACTTTGGAAAAAAAATATATTTTTTTAGTTACTTTGGAAAAAAAATATTTTTTTAGTTACTTTGGAAAAAAAAATATTTTTTTAGTTACTTTGGAAAAAAAAATATTTTTTTAGTTACTTTGGAAAAAAAAATATTTTTTTAGTTACTTTGGAAAAAAAATATTTTTTTAGTTACTTTGGAAAAAAAAATATTTTTTTAGTTACTTTGGAAAAAAAAATATTTTTTTAGTTACTTTGGAAAAAAAAATATTTTTTTAGTTACTTTGGAAAAAAAAATATTTTTTTAGTTACTTTGGAAAAAAAATATTTTTTTAGTTACTTTGGAAAAAAAAATATTTTTTTAGTTACTTTGGAAAAAAAAATATTTTTTTAGTTACTTTGGAAAAAAAAATATTTTTTTAGTTACTTTGGAAAAAAAAATATTTTTTTAGTTACTTTGGAAAAAAAAATATTTTTTTAGTTACTTTGGAAAAAAAAATATTTTTTTAGTTACTTTGGAAAAAAAAATATTTTTTTAGTTACTTTGGGAAAAAAAATAATTTTTTAGTTACTTTGGAAAAAAAAATATTTTTTTAGTTTCTTTGGAAAAAAAAATATTTTTTTAGTTACTTTGGAAAAAATATTTTTTTTTTAGTTACTTTGGAAAAAAAAATATTTTTTTAGTTTCTTTGTAAAAAAAAAATTTTTTTTAGTTACTTTGGAAAAAAAAATATTTTTTTAGTTTCTTTGGAAAATTTTTTTTTTTTTTAGTTACTTTGGAAAAAAAAATATTTTTTTAGTTACTTTGGAAAAAAAAATATTTTTTTAGTTACTTTGGAAAAAAAAATATTTTTTTAGTTACTTTGGAAAAAAAAATATTTTTTTAGTTACTTTGGAAAAAAAAATATTTTTTTAGTTACTTTGGAAAAAAAAATATTTTTTTAGTTTCTTTGGAAATTTTTTTTTTTTTAGTTACTTTGGAAAAAAAAATATTTTTTTAGTTACTTTGGGAAAAAAAATATTTTTTTAGTTACTTTGGAAAAAAGAATATTTTTTTAGTTACTTTGGAAAAAAAAATATTTTTTTAGTTACTTTGGAAAAAAAAATATTTTTTTAGTTACTTTGGAAAAAAAAATATTTTTTTAGTTACTTTGGAAAAAAAAATATTTTTTTAGTTTCTTTGGGAAAAAAAATATTTTTTTAGTTACTTTGGAAAAAAAAATATTTTTTTAGTTACTTTGGAAAAAAATATATTTTTTTAGTTACTTTGGAAAAAAAAATATTTTTTTAGTTACTTTGGAAATTTTTTTTTTTTTTTTCCAAAGTAACTAAAAAAATATTTTTTTAGTTTCTTTGGAAAAAAAAATATTTTTTTAGTTACTTTGGAAAAAAAAATATTTTTTTAGTTACTTTGGAAAAAAAAATATTTTTTTAGTTACTTTGGGAAAAAAAATATTTTTTTAGTTTCTTTGGAAAAATTTTTTTTTTTTTTCCAAAGTAACTAAAAAAATATTTTTTTAGTTTCTTTGGAAAAAAAAATATTTTTTTAGTTACTTTGGAAAAAAAATTATTTTTTTAGTTACTTTGGAAAAAAAAATATTTTTTTAGTTACTTTGGAAAAAAAAATATTTTTTTAGTTACTTTGGGAAAAAAAATATTTTTTTAGTTTCTTTGGAAATTTTTTTTTTTTTTTTTCCAAAGTAACTAAAAAAATATTTTTTTAGTTTCTTTGGAAAAAAAAATATTTTTTTAGTTACTTTGGAAAAAAAAATATTTTTTTAGTTACTTTGGAAAAAAAAATATTTTTTTAGTTACTTTGGAAAAAAAAATATTTTTTTAGTTACTTTGGAAAAAAAAATATTTTTTTAGTTACTTTGGAAAAAAAAATATTTTTTTAGTTACTTTGGAAAAAAAAATATTTTTTTAGTTACTTTGGAAAAAAAAATATTTTTTTAGTTACTTTGGGAAAAAAAATATTTTTTTAGTTTCTTTGGAAAAAAAAATATTTTTTTAGTTACTTTGGAAAAAAAAATATTTTTTTAGTTACTTTGGAAAAAAAAATATTTTTTTAGTTACTTTGGAAAAAAAAATATTTTTTTAGTTACTTTGGAAAAAAAAATATTTTTTTAGTTACTTTGGAAAAAAAAATATTTTTTTAGTTACTTTGGAAAAAAAAAAAAAATTTTTAGTTACTTTGGAAAAAAAAAAAATTTTTTAGTTTCTTTGGAAAAAAAAAAAAATTTTAGTTACTTTGGAAAAAAAAATATTTTTTTAGTTTCTTTGGGAAAAAAAATATTTTTTTAGTTACTTTGGAAAAAAAAATATTTTTTTAGTTACTTTGGAAAAAAAAATATTTTTTTAGTTACTTTGGAAAAAAAAATATTTTTTTAGTTTCTTTGGAAAAAAAAATATTTTTTTAGTTACTTTGGAAAAAAAAATATTTTTTTAGTTACTTTGGAAAAAAAAATATTTTTTTAGTTACTTTGGAAAAAAAAATATTTTTTTAGTTACTTTGGAAAAAAAATATATTTTTTTAGTTACTTTGGAAAAAAAATATTTTTTTAGTTACTTTGGAAAAAAAAATATTTTTTTAGTTACTTTGGAAAAAAAAATATTTTTTTAGTTACTTTGGAAAAAAAAATATTTTTTTAGTTACTTTGGAAAAAAAAATATTTTTTTAGTTTCTTTGGAAAAAAAAATATTTTTTTAGTTACTTTGGAAAAAAAAATATTTTTTTAGTTACTTTGGAAAAAAATATATTTTTTTAGTTACTTTGGAAAAAAATATATTTTTTTAGTTACTTTGGAAAAAAAAATATTTTTTTAGTTACTTTGGAAAAAAAAATATTTTTTAGTTACTTTGGAAAAAAAAATATTTTTTTAGTTACTTTGGGAAAAAAAAATTTTTTTTAGTTACTTTGGAAAAAAAATATTTTTTTTAGTTACTTTGGAAAAAAAAAATTTTTTTAGTTACTTTGGAAAAAAAAATATTTTTTTAGTTACTTTGGAAAAAAAAATATTTTTTTAGTTACTTTGGAAAAAAAAATATTTTTTTAGTTTCTTTGGAAAAAAAAATATTTTTTTAGTTACTTTGGAAAAAAAAATATTTTTTTAGTTACTTTGGAAAAAAAAAAATTTTTTTAGTTACTTTGGAAAAAAAAATATTTTTTTAGTTTCTTTGGAAAAAAAAATATTTTTTTAGTTACTTTGGAAAAAAAAATATTTTTTTAGTTTCTTTGGAAAAAAAAATATTTTTTTAGTTACTTTGGAAAAAAAAATATTTTTTTTGTTTCTTTGGAAAAAAAAATATTTTTTTAGTTACTTTGGAAAAAAAAATATTTTTTTAGTTACTTTGGAAAAAAAAATATTTTTTTAGTTACTTTGGAAAAAAAAAATATTTTTTTAGTTACTTTGGAAAAAAAAATATTTTTTTAGTTACTTTGGAAAAAAAAATATTTTTTTAGTTACTTTGGAAAAAAAAATATTTTTTTAGTTACTTTGGAAAAAAAAAATATTTTTTAGTTACTTTGGAAAAAAAAATATTTTTTTAGTTACTTTGGAAAAAAAAATATTTTTTTAGTTACTTTGGAAAAAAAAATATTTTTTTAGTTACTTTGGAAAAAAAAAAATTTTTTTAGTTACTTTGGAAAAAAAAATATTTTTTTAGTTTCTTTGGAAAAAAAAATATTTTTTTAGTTACTTTGGAAAAAAAATATTTTTTTAGTTACTTTGGAAAAAAAAATATTTTTTTAGTTACTTTGGAAAAAAACTATTTTTTTAGTTACTTTGGAAAAAAAATATTTTTTTAGTTACTTTGGAAAAAAAAATATTTTTTTAGTTACTTTGGAAAAAAAAATATTTTTTTAGTTACTTTGGAAAAAAAAATATTTTTTTAGTTACTTTGGAAAAAAAAATATTTTTTTAGTTACTTTGGAAAAAAAAATATTTTTTTAGTTACTTTGGAAAAAAAATATATTTTTTTAGTTACTTTGGAAAAAAAATATTTTTTTAGTTACTTTGGAAAAAAAAATATTTTTTTAGTTACTTTGGAAAAAAAAATATTTTTTTAGTTACTTTGGAAAAAAAAATATTTTTTTAGTTACTTTGGAAAAAAAAATATTTTTTTAGTTACTTTGGAAAAAAAAATATTTTTTTAGTTACTTTGGAAAAAAAAATATTTTTTTAGTTACTTTGGAAAAAAAAATATTTTTTTAGTTACTTTGGAAAAAAAAATATTTTTTTAGTTACTTTGGAAAAAAAATATTTTTTTAGTTACTTTGGAAAAAAAAATATTTTTTTAGTTACTTTGGAAAAAAAAATATTTTTTTAGTTACTTTGGAAAAAAAAATATTTTTTTAGTTACTTTGGAAAAAAAAATATTTTTTTTAGTTACTTTGGAAAAAAAAATATTTTTTTAGTTACTTTGGAAAAAAAAATATTTTTTTAGTTACTTTGGAAAAAAAAATATTTTTTTAGTTACTTTGGGAAAAAAAATAATTTTTTAGTTACTTTGGAAAAAAAAATATTTTTTTAGTTTCTTTGGAAAAAAAAATATTTTTTTAGTTACTTTGGAAAAAATATTTTTTTTTTAGTTACTTTGGAAAAAAAAATATTTTTTTAGTTTCTTTGTAAAAAAAAATATTTTTTTAGTTACTTTGGAAAAAAAAATATTTTTTTAGTTTCTTTGGAAAATTTTTTTTTTTTTTAGTTACTTTGGAAAAAAAAATATTTTTTTAGTTACTTTGGAAAAAAAAATATTTTTTTAGTTACTTTGGAAAAAAAAATATTTTTTTAGTTACTTTGGAAAAAAAAATATTTTTTTAGTTACTTTGGAAAAAAAAATATTTTTTTAGTTACTTTGGAAAAAAAAATATTTTTTTAGTTTCTTTGGAAATTTTTTTTTTTTTAGTTACTTTGGAAAAAAAAATATTTTTTTAGTTACTTTGGAAAAAAAAATATTTTTTTAGTTTCTTTGGAAAAAAAAATATTTTTTTAGTTACTTTGGAAAAAAAAATATTTTTTTAGTTACTTTGGAAAAAAATATATTTTTTTAGTTACTTTGGAAAAAAAAATATTTTTTTAGTTACTTTGGAAATTTTTTTTTTTTTTTTCCAAAGTAACTAAAAAAATATTTTTTTAGTTTCTTTGGAAAAAAAAATATTTTTTTAGTTACTTTGGAAAAAAAAATATTTTTTTAGTTACTTTGGAAAAAAAAATATTTTTTTAGTTACTTTGGGAAAAAAAATATTTTTTTAGTTTCTTTGGAAAAAAAATTATTTTTTTTTCCAAAGTAACTAAAAAAATATTTTTTTAGTTTCTTTGGAAAAAAAAATATTTTTTTAGTTACTTTGGAAAAAAAATTATTTTTTTAGTTACTTTGGAAAAAAAAATATTTTTTTAGTTACTTTGGAAAAAAAAATATTTTTTTAGTTACTTTGGGAAAAAAAATATTTTTTTAGTTTCTTTGGAAAAAAAATTATTTTTTTTTCCAAAGTAACTAAAAAAATATTTTTTTAGTTTCTTTGGAAAAAAAAATATTTTTTTAGTTACTTTGGAAAAAAAAATATTTTTTTAGTTACTTTGGAAAAAAAAATATTTTTTTAGTTACTTTGGAAAAAAAAATATTTTTTTAGTTACTTTGGAAAAAAAAATATTTTTTTAGTTACTTTGGAAAAAAAAATATTTTTTTAGTTACTTTGGAAAAAAAAATATTTTTTTAGTTACTTTGGAAAAAAAAATATTTTTTTAGTTACTTTGGGAAAAAAAATATTTTTTTAGTTTCTTTGGAAAAAAAAATATTTTTTTAGTTACTTTGGAAAAAAAAATATTTTTTTAGTTACTTTGGAAAAAAAAATATTTTTTTAGTTACTTTGGAAAAAAAAATATTTTTTTAGTTACTTTGGAAAAAAAAATATTTTTTTAGTTACTTTGGAAAAAAAATATTTTTTTAGTTACTTTGGAAAAAAAATAAATTTTTAGTTACTTTGGAAAAAAAAAAAAATTTTTAGTTTCTTTGGAAAAAAAAAAAAAATTTTAGTTACTTTGGAAAAAAAAATATTTTTTTAGTTACTTTGGAAAAAAAAATATTTTTTTAGTTACTTTGGAAAAAAAATATTTTTTTTAGTTTCTTTGGAAAAAAAAATATTTTTTTAGTTACTTTGGGAAAAAAAAAATTTTTTTAGTTACTTTGGAAAAAAAAATATTTTTTAGTTACTTTGGAAAAAAAAATATTTTTTTAGTTACTTTGGAAAAAAAAATATTTTTTTAGTTACTTTGGAAAAAAAATATTTTTTTAGTTACTTTGGAAAAAAAAATATTTTTTTAGTTACTTTGGAAAAAAAAATATTTTTTTAGTTACTTTGGAAAAAAATATATTTTTTTAGTTACTTTGGAAAAAAAAATATTTTTTTAGTTACTTTGGAAAAAAAAAAAAAAATTTTAGTTTCTTTGGAAAAAAAAAAATTTTTTTAGTTACTTTGGAAAAAAATTTTTTTTTTTAGTTACTTTGGAAAAAAAAAATTTTTTTTAGTTACTTTGGAAAAAAAAATATTTTTTTAGTTTCTTTGGAAAAAAAAATATTTTTTTAGTTACTTTGGAAAAAAAAATATTTTTTTAGTTACTTTGGAAAAAAAAATATTTTTTTAGTTACTTTGGAAAAAAAAATATTTTTTTAGTTACTTTGGAAAAAAAATTATTTTTTTAGTTACTTTGGAAAAAAAATATTTTTTTAGTTACTTTGGAAAAAAAAATATTTTTTTAGTTACTTTGGAAAAAAAAATATTTTTTTAGTTACTTTGGAAAAAAAAATATTTTTTTAGTTACTTTGGGAAAAAAAATAATTTTTTAGTTACTTTGGAAAAAAAAATATTTTTTTAGTTTCTTTGGAAAAAAAAATATTTTTTTAGTTACGTTGGAAAATTTTTTTTTTTTTTAGTTACTTTGGAAAAAAAAATATTTTTTTAGTTTCTTTGGAAAAAATTTTTTTTTTTTAGTTACTTTGGAAAAAAAAATATTTTTTTAGTTTCTTTGGAAAAAACATTTTTTTTTAGTTACTTTGGAAAAAAAATTATTTTTTTAGTTACTTTGGAAAAAAAATTATTTTTTTAGTTACTTTGGAAAAAAAATTATTTTTTTAGTTACTTTGGGAAAAAAAATATTTTTTTAGTTTCTTTGGAAAAAAAATTATTTTTTTAGTTACTTTGGAAAAAAAAATATTTTTTTAGTTTCTTTGGAAAAAAAATATATTTTTTTAGTTACTTTGGAAAAAAAAAATTTTTTTTAGTTACTTTGGAAAAAAAAATATTTTTTTAGTTACTTTGGAAAAAAAAATATTTTTTTAGTTACTTTGGAAAAAAAAATATTTTTTTAGTTACTTTGGAAAAAAAAATATTTTTTTAGTTACTTTGGAAAAAAAAAAAATTTTTTAGTTACTTTGGAAAAAAAAAATTTTTTTTAGTTACTTTGGAAAAAAAAAAATTTTTTTAGTTACTTTGGAAAAAAAAAAAATTTTTTAGTTTCTTTGGAAAAAAAAAAATTTTTTAGTTACTTTGGAAAAAAAAATATTTTTTTAGTTTCTTTGGAAAAAAAAAATATTTTTTTAGTTTCTTTGGAAAAAAAAATATTTTTTTAGTTTCTTTGGAAAAAAAAATATTTTTTTAGTTACTTTGGAAAAAAAAATATTTTTTTAGTTACTTTGGAAAAAAAAATATTTTTTTAGTTTCTTTGGAAAAAAAAATATTTTTTTAGTTACTTTGGGAAAAAAAATTTTTTTTAGTTACTTTGGAAAAAAAATTTTTTTTTAGTTACTTTGGAAAAAAAAATTTTTTTTTAGTTACTTTGGAAAAAAAAATATTTTTTTAGTTACTTTGGAAAAAAAAATATTTTTTTAGTTACTTTGGGAAAAAAAATAATTTTTTAGTTACTTTGGAAAAAAAAATATTTTTTTAGTTTCTTTGGAAAAAAAAATATTTTTTTAGTTACTTTGGAAAAAAATATTTTTTTTTAGTTACTTTGGAAAAAAAAAATATTTTTTTAGTTTCTTTGGAAAAATTTTTTTTTTTTAGTTACTTTGGAAAAAAAAATATTTTTTTAGTTTCTTTGGAAAAAACATTTTTTTTTTAGTTACTTTGGAAAAAAA
The DNA here is from genome assembly GCF_949748355.1 of Melanostigma gelatinosum. Lineage (NCBI taxonomy): Eukaryota > Metazoa > Chordata > Actinopteri > Perciformes > Zoarcidae > Melanostigma > Melanostigma gelatinosum. The sequence continues at coordinate 41,943 of NW_027635111.1, read as the reverse complement.
AATATTTTTTTAGTTACTTTGGAAAAAAATATATATTTTTAGTTTCTTTGGAAAAAAAAATATTTTTTTAGTTACTTTGGAAAAAAAAATATTTTTTTAGTTACTTTGGAAAAAAAAATATTTTTTTAGTTACTTTGGAAAAAAAAATATTTTTTTAGTTACTTTGGAAAAAAAATATTTTTTTAGTTACTTTGGAAAAAAAAATATTTTTTTAGTTACTTTGGAAAAAAAATATTTTTTTAGTTACTTTGGAAAAAAAAATATTTTTTTAGTTACTTTGGAAAAAAAAATATTTTTTTAGTTACTTTGGAAAAAAAAATATTTTTTAGTTACTTTGGAAAAAAAAATATTTTTTTAGTTACTTTGGGAAAAAAAATATTTTTTTAGTTACTTTGGAAAAAAAAATATTTTTTTAGTTACTTTGGAAAAAAAAATATTTTTTTAGTTACTTTGGAAAAAAAAATATTTTTTTAGTTACTTTGGAAAAAAAAATATTTTTTTAGTTACTTTGGAAAAAAAAATATTTTTTTAGTTTCTTTGGAAAAAAAAATATTTTTTTAGTTACTTTGGAAAAAAATATATTTTTTTAGTTACTTTGGAAAAAAAAATATTTTTTTAGTTACTTTGGAAAAAAAAATATTTTTTTAGTTACTTTGGAAAAAAAAATATTTATTTAGTTACTTTGGAAAAAAAAATATTTTTTTAGTTACTTTGGAAAAAAAAATATTTTTTTAGTTACTTTGGAAAAAAAAATATTTTTTTAGTTACTTTGGAAAAAAAAATATTTTTTTAGTTACTTTGGGAAAAAAAATATTTTTTTAGTTTCTTTGGAAAAAAAAATATTTTTTTAGTTACTTTGGAAAAAAAAATATTTTTTTAGTTTCTTTGGAAAAAAATATATTTTTATAGTTACTTTGGAAAAAAAAATATTTTTTTAGTTACTTTGGAAAAAAAAATATTTTTTTAGTTACTTTGGAAAAAAAAATATTTTTTTAGTTACTTTGAAAAAAAAAATATTTTTTTAGTTACTTTGGAAAAAAAAATATTTTTTTAGTTACTTTGGAAAAAAAAATATTTTTTTAGTTACTTTGGAAAAAAAAATATTTTTTTAGTTACTTTGGAAAAAAAAATATTTTTTTAGTTACTTTGGAAAAAAAAATATTTTTTTAGTTACTTTGGAAAAAAATATATTTTTTTAGTTACTTTGGAAAAAAAAATATTTTTTTAGTTACTTTGGGAAAAAAAAAATATTTTTAGTTACTTTGGAAAAAAAAATTTTTTTTTAGTTACTTTGGAAAAAAAAATATTTTTTTAGTTTCTTTGGAAAAAAAAAATTTTTTTTAGTTACTTTGGAAAAAAAAAAATTTTTTTAGTTACTTTGGAAAAAAAAATTTTTTTTTAGTTTCTTTGGAAAAAAAAAAATTTTTTAGTTACTTTGGAAAAAAAAATATTTTTTTAGTTTCTTTGGAAAAAAAAATATTTTTTTAGTTACTTTGGAAAAAAAAATATTTTTTTAGTTACTTTGGAAAAAAAATATTTTTTTAGTTACTTTGGAAAAAAAAATTTTTTTTTAGTTACTTTGGAAAAAAAAATATTTTTTTAGTTACTTTGGAAAAAAAAATATTTTTTTAGTTACTTTGGAAAAAAAAATATTTTTTTAGTTACTTTGGGAAAAAAAATATTTTTTTAGTTTCTTTGGAAAAAAAAATATTTTTTTAGTTTCTTTGGAAAAAAAAATATTTTTTTAGTTACTTTGGAAAAAAAAATATTTTTTTAGTTACTTTGGAAAAAAAAATATTTTTTTAGTTACTTTGGAAAAAAAAATTTTTTTTAGTTACTTTGGAAAAAAAAATATTTTTTAGTTACTTTGGAAAAAACAATATTTTTTAGTTACTTTGGAAAAAAAAAATTTTTTTTAGTTACTTTGGAAAAAAAAAATTTTTTTTAGTTACTTTGGAAAAAAAAATATTTTTTTAGTTTCTTTGGAAAAAAAATATTTTTTTAGTTACTTTGGAAAAAAAAAATTTTTTTTAGTTACTTTGGAAAAAAAAATTTTTTTTTAGTTTCTTTGGAAAAAAAAAAATATTTTTAGTTACTTTGGAAAAAAAAATATTTTTTTAGTTTCTTTGGAAAAAAAAATATTTTTTTAGTTACTTTGGAAAAAAAAATATTTTTTTAGTTACTTTGGAAAAAAAAATATTTTTTTAGTTACTTTGGGAAAAAAAATAATTTTTTAGTTACTTTGGAAAAAAAAATATTTTTTTAGTTTCTTTGGAAAAAAAAATATTTTTTTAGTTACTTTGGAAAAAAATATTTTTTTTTAGTTACTTTGGAAAAAAAAATATTTTTTTAGTTTCTTTGGAAAAAAATTTTTTTTTTTAGTTACTTTGGAAAAAAAAATATTTTTTTAGTTACTTTGGAAAAAAAAATATATTTTTAGTTTCTTTGGAAAAAAAAATATTTTTTTAGTTACTTTGGAAAAAAAAATATTTTTTTAGTTACTTTGGAAAAAAAAATATTTTTTTAGTTACTTTGGAAAAAAAAATATTTTTTTAGTTACTTTGGAAAAAAAATATTTTTTTAGTTACTTTGGAAAAAAAAATATTTTTTTAGTTACTTTGGAAAAAAAAATATTTTTTTAGTTACTTTGGAAAAAAAAATATTTTTTTAGTTTCTTTGGAAAAAAATTTTTTTTTAGTTACTTTGGAAAAAAAAATATTTTTTTAGTTTCTTTGGGAAAAAAAATATTTTTTTAGTTACTTTGGAAAAAAAAATATTTTTTTAGTTACTTTGGAAAAAAAAATATTTTTTTAGTTACTTTGGAAAAAAAAATATTTTTTTAGTTTCTTTGGAAAAAAAAATTTTTTTAGTTACTTTGGGAAAAAAAATATTTTTTTAGTTACTTTGGAAAAAAAAATATTTTTTTAGTTACTTTGGGAAAAAAAAATATTTTTTTAGTTACTTTGGAAAAAAAAATATTTTTTTAGTTACTTTGGAAAAAAAAATATTTTTTTAGTTACTTTGGAAAAAAAATATTTTTTTAGTTACTTTGGAAAAAAAAATATTTTTTTAGTTACTTTGGAAAAAAAAATATTTTTTTAGTTACTTTGGAAAAAAAAATATTTTTTTAGTTACTTTGGAAAAAAAAATATTTTTTTAGTTACTTTGGAAAAAAAAATATTTTTTAGTTACTTTGGAAAAAAAAATATTTTTTTAGTTACTTTGGGAAAAAAAATATTTTTTTAGTTACTTTGGAAAAAAAAATATTTTTTTAGTTACTTTGGAAAAAAATATATTTTTTTAGTTACTTTGGAAAAAAAAATATTTTTTTAGTTACTTTGGAAAAAAAAATATTTTTTTAGTTACTTTGGAAAAAAAAATATTTTTTTAGTTTCTTTGGAAAAAAAAATATTTTTTTAGTTACTTTGGAAAAAAATATATTTTTTTAGTTACTTTGGAAAAAAAAATATTTTTTTAGTTACTTTGGAAAAAAAAATATTTTTTTAGTTACTTTGGAAAAAAAAATATTTATTTAGTTACTTTGGAAAAAAAAATATTTTTTTAGTTACTTTGGAAAAAAAAATATTTTTTTAGTTACTTTGGAAAAAAAAATATTTTTTTAGTTACTTTGGAAAAAAAAATATTTTTTTAGTTACTTTGGGAAAAAAAATATTTTTTTAGTTTCTTTGGAAAAAAAAATATTTTTTTAGTTACTTTGGAAAAAAAAATATTTTTTTAGTTTCTTTGGAAAAAAATATATTTTTATAGTTACTTTGGAAAAAAAATATTTTTTTAGTTACTTTGGAAAAAAAAATATTTTTTTAGTTACTTTGGAAAAAAAAATATTTTTTTAGTTACTTTGAAAAAAAAAATATTTTTTTAGTTACTTTGGAAAAAAAAATATTTTTTTAGTTACTTTGGAAAAAAAAATATTTTTTTAGTTACTTTGGAAAAAAAATATTTTTTTAGTTACTTTGGAAAAAAAAATATTTTTTTAGTTACTTTGGAAAAAAAAATATTTTTTTAGTTACTTTGGAAAAAAAAATATTTTTTTAGTTACTTTGGAAAAAAAAATATTTTTTTAGTTACTTTGGAAAAAAAAATATTTTTTTAGTTACTTTGGGAAAAAAAATAATTTTTTAGTTACTTTGGAAAAAAAAATATTTTTTTAGTTTCTTTGGAAAAAAAAATATTTTTTTAGTTACTTTGGAAAAAAATATTTTTTTTTAGTTACTTTGGAAAAAAAAATATTTTTTTAGTTTCTTTGGAAAAAATTTTTTTTTTTTAGTTACTTTGGAAAAAAAAATATTTTTTTAGTTTCTTTGGAAAAAACATTTTTTTTTAGTTACTTTGGAAAAAAAAATATTTTTTTAGTTACTTTGGAAAAAAAAATATATTTTTAGTTTCTTTGGAAAAAAAAATATTTTTTTAGTTACTTTGGAAAAAAAAATATTTTTTTAGTTACTTTGGAAAAAAAAATATTTTTTTAGTTACTTTGGAAAAAAAAATATTTTTTTAGTTACTTTGGAAAAAAAATATTTTTTTAGTTACTTTGGAAAAAAAAATATTTTTTTAGTTACTTTGGAAAAAAAAATATTTTTTTAGTTACTTTGGAAAAAAAAATATTTTTTTAGTTACTTTGGAAAAAAAAATATTTTTTTAGTTACTTTGGAAAAAAAAATATTTTTTAGTTACTTTGGAAAAAAAAATATTTTTTTAGTTACTTTGGGAAAAAAAATATTTTTTTAGTTACTTTGGAAAAAAAAATATTTTTTTAGTTACTTTGGAAAAAAAAATATTTTTTTAGTTACTTTGGAAAAAAAAATATTTTTTTAGTTACTTTGGAAAAAAAAATATTTTTTTAGTTACTTTGGAAAAAAAAATATTTTTTTAGTTTCTTTGGAAAAAAAAATATTTTTTTAGTTACTTTGGAAAAAAATATATTTTTTTAGTTACTTTGGAAAAAAAAATATTTTTTTAGTTACTTTGGAAAAAAAAATATTTTTTTAGTTACTTTGGAAAAAAAAATATTTATTTAGTTACTTTGGAAAAAAAAATATTTTTTTAGTTACTTTGGAAAAAAAAATATTTTTTTAGTTACTTTGGAAAAAAAAATATTTTTTTAGTTACTTTGGAAAAAAAAATATTTTTTTAGTTACTTTGGGAAAAAAAATATTTTTTTAGTTTCTTTGGAAAAAAAAATATTTTTTTAGTTACTTTGGAAAAAAAAATATTTTTTTAGTTTCTTTGGAAAAAAATATTTTTTTATAGTTACTTTGGAAAAAAAAATATTTTTTTAGTTACTTTGGAAAAAAAAATATTTTTTTAGTTACTTTGGAAAAAAAAATATTTTTTTAGTTACTTTGAAAAAAAAAAATATTTTTTTAGTTACTTTGGAAAAAAAAATATTTTTTTAGTTACTTTGGAAAAAAAAATATTTTTTTAGTTACTTTGGAAAAAAATATTTTTTTTTAGTTACTTTGGAAAAAAAAATATTTTTTTAGTTACTTTGGAAAAAAAAATATTTTTTTAGTTACTTTGGAAAAAAAAATATTTTTTTAGTTACTTTGGAAAAAAAAATATTTTTTAGTTACTTTGGAAAAAAAAATATTTTTTTAGTTACTTTGGGAAAAAAAATATTTTTTTAGTTACTTTGGAAAAAAAAATATTTTTTTAGTTACTTTGGAAAAAAATATATTTTTTTAGTTACTTTGGAAAAAAAAATATTTTTTTAGTTACTTTGGAAAAAAAAATATTTTTTTAGTTACTTTGGAAAAAAAAATATTTTTTTAGTTTCTTTGGAAAAAAAAATATTTTTTTAGTTACTTTGGAAAAAAATATATTTTTTTAGTTACTTTGGAAAAAAAAATATTTTTTTAGTTACTTTGGAAAAAAAAATATTTTTTTAGTTACTTTGGAAAAAAAAATATTTATTTAGTTACTTTGGAAAAAAAAATATTTTTTTAGTTACTTTGGAAAAAAAAATATTTTTTTAGTTACTTTGGAAAAAAAAATATTTTTTTAGTTACTTTGGAAAAAAAAATATTTTTTTAGTTACTTTGGGAAAAAAAATATTTTTTTAGTTTCTTTGGAAAAAAAAATATTTTTTTAGTTACTTTGGAAAAAAAAATATTTTTTTAGTTTCTTTGGAAAAAAATATATTTTTATAGTTACTTTGGAAAAAAAAATATTTTTTTAGTTACTTTGGAAAAAAAAATATTTTTTTAGTTACTTTGGAAAAAAAAATATTTTTTTAGTTACTTTGAAAAAAAAAAATATTTTTTTAGTTACTTTGGAAAAAAAAATATTTTTTTAGTTACTTTGGAAAAAAAAATATTTTTTTAGTTACTTTGGAAAAAAAATATTTTTTTAGTTACTTTGGAAAAAAAAATATTTTTTTAGTTACTTTGGAAAAAAAAATATTTTTTTAGTTACTTTGGAAAAAAAAATATTTTTTTAGTTACTTTGGAAAAAAAAATATTTTTTTAGTTACTTTGGAAAAAAAAATATTTTTTTAGTTACTTTGGGAAAAAAAATAATTTTTTAGTTACTTTGGAAAAAAAAATATTTTTTTAGTTTCTTTGGAAAAAAAAATATTTTTTTAGTTACTTTGGAAAAAAATATTTTTTTTTAGTTACTTTGGAAAAAAAAATATTTTTTTAGTTTCTTTGGAAAAATTTTTTTTTTTTTAGTTACTTTGGAAAAAAAAATATTTTTTTAGTTTCTTTGGAAAAAACATTTTTTTTTAGTTACTTTGGAAAAAAAAATATTTTTTTAGTTACTTTGGAAAAAAAAATATTTTTTTAGTTACTTTGGAAAAAAAAATATTTTTTTAGTTACTTTGGAAAAAAAATATTTTTTTAGTTACTTTGGAAAAAAAAATATTTTTTTAGTTACTTTGGAAAAAAAAATATTTTTTTAGTTACTTTGGAAAAAAAAATATTTTTTTAGTTACTTTGGAAAAAAAAATATTTTTTTAGTTACTTTGGAAAAAAAAATATTTTTTAGTTACTTTGGAAAAAAAAATATTTTTTTAGTTACTTTGGGAAAAAAAATATTTTTTTAGTTACTTTGGAAAAAAAAATATTTTTTTAGTTACTTTGGAAAAAAAAATATTTTTTTAGTTACTTTGGAAAAAAAAATATTTTTTTAGTTACTTTGGAAAAAAAAATATTTTTTTAGTTACTTTGGAAAAAAAAATATTTTTTTAGTTTCTTTGGAAAAAAAAATATTTTTTTAGTTACTTTGGAAAAAAATATATTTTTTTAGTTACTTTGGAAAAAAAAATATTTTTTTAGTTACTTTGGAAAAAAAAATATTTTTTTAGTTACTTTGGAAAAAAAAATATTTATTTAGTTACTTTGGAAAAAAAAATATTTTTTTAGTTACTTTGGAAAAAAAAATATTTTTTTAGTTACTTTGGAAAAAAAAATATTTTTTTAGTTACTTTGGAAAAAAAAATATTTTTTTAGTTACTTTGGGAAAAAAAATATTTTTTTAGTTTCTTTGGAAAAAAAAATATTTTTTTAGTTACTTTGGAAAAAAAAATATTTTTTTAGTTTCTTTGGAAAAAAATATATTTTTATAGTTACTTTGGAAAAAAAAATATTTTTTTAGTTACTTTGGAAAAAAAAATATTTTTTTAGTTACTTTGGAAAAAAAAATATTTTTTTAGTTACTTTGAAAAAAAAAAATATTTTTTTAGTTACTTTGGAAAAAAAAATATTTTTTTAGTTACTTTGGAAAAAAAAATATTTTTTTAGTTACTTTGGAAAAAAATATTTTTTTTTAGTTACTTTGGAAAAAAAAATATTTTTTTAGTTACTTTGGAAAAAAAAATATTTTTTTAGTTACTTTGGAAAAAAAAATATTTTTTTAGTTACTTTGGAAAAAAAAATATTTTTTAGTTACTTTGGAAAAAAAAATATTTTTTTAGTTACTTTGGGAAAAAAAAATTTTTTTTAGTTACTTTGGAAAAAAAAAAAATTTTTTAGTTACTTTGGAAAAAAAAATATTTTTTTAGTTTCTTTGGAAAAAAAAAAAATTTTTAGTTACTTTGGAAAAAAAAAAATTTTTTTAGTTACTTTGGAAAAAAAAATTTTTTTTAGTTTCTTTGGAAAAAAAAAATTTTTTTTAGTTACTTTGGAAAAAAAAATATTTTTTTAGTTTCTTTGGAAAAAAAAATATTTTTTTAGTTACTTTGGAAAAAAATATATTTTTTTAGTTACTTTGGAAAAAAAAATATTTTTTTAGTTACTTTGGAAAAAAAAATTTTTTTTTAGTTACTTTGGAAAAAAAAATATTTTTTTAGTTACTTTGGAAAAAAAAATATTTTTTTAGTTACTTTGGAAAAAAAAATATTTTTTTAGTTACTTTGGGAAAAAAAATATTTTTTTAGTTTCTTTGGAAAAAAAAATATTTTTTTAGTTTCTTTGGAAAAAAAAATATTTTTTTAGTTACTTTGGAAAAAAAAATATTTTTTTAGTTACTTTGGAAAAAAAAATATTTTTTTAGTTACTTTGGAAAAAAAAATATTTTTTTAGTTACTTTGGAAAAAAAAATATTTTTAGTTACTTTGGAAAAAAAAATATTTTTTAGTTACTTTGGAAAAAAAAAAATTTTTTTAGTTACTTTGGAAAAAAAAAATTTTTTTTAGTTACTTTGGAAAAAAAAATATTTTTTTAGTTTCTTTGGAAAAAAAAATATTTTTTTAGTTACTTTGGAAAAAAAAAATTTTTTTTAGTTACTTTGGAAAAAAAAATTTTTTTTTAGTTTCTTTGGAAAAAAAAAATATTTTTAGTTACTTTGGAAAAAAAAAATATTTTTTTAGTTTCTTTGGAAAAAAAAATATTTTTTTAGTTACTTTGGAAAAAAAAATATTTTTTTAGTTACTTTGGAAAAAAAAATATTTTTTTAGTTACTTTGGGAAAAAAAATAATTTTTTAGTTACTTTGGAAAAAAAAATATTTTTTTAGTTTCTTTGGAAAAAAAAATATTTTTTTAGTTACTTTGGAAAAAAAAATATTTTTTTAGTTACTTTGGAAAAAAAAATATTTTTTTAGTTTCTTTGGAAAAAAAATATTTTTTTAGTTACTTTGGGAAAAAAAATTTTTTTTAGTTACTTTGGAAAAAAAAATTTTTTTTAGTTACTTTGGAAAAAAAAATATTTTTTTAGTTACTTTGGAAAAAAAAATATTTTTTTAGTTACTTTGGAAAAAAAAATATTTTTTTAGTTACTTTGGGAAAAAAAAAATTTTTTTAGTTACTTTGGAAAAAAAAATATTTTTTTAGTTTCTTTGGAAAAAAAAATATTTTTTTAGTTACTTTGGAAAAAAATATTTTTTTTTAGTTACTTTGGAAAAAAAAATATTTTTTTAGTTTCTTTGGAAAAAATTTTTTTTTTTTAGTTACTTTGGAAAAAAAAATATTTTTTTAGTTTCTTTGGAAAAAACATTTTTTTTTTAGTTACTTTGGAAAAAAAAATATTTTTTTAGTTACTTTGGAAAAAAATATATATTTTTAGTTTCTTTGGAAAAAAAAATATTTTTTTAGTTACTTTGGAAAAAAAAATATTTTTTTAGTTACTTTGGAAAAAAAAATATTTTTTTAGTTACTTTGGAAAAAAAAATATTTTTTTAGTTACTTTGGAAAAAAAATATTTTTTTAGTTACTTTGGAAAAAAAATATTTTTTTAGTTACTTTGGAAAAAAAAATATTTTTTTAGTTACTTTGGAAAAAAAAATATTTTTTTAGTTACTTTGGAAAAAAAATATTTTTTTAGTTACTTTGGAAAAAAAAATATTTTTTTAGTTACTTTGGAAAAAAAAATATTTTTTTAGTTACTTTGGAAAAAAAAATATTTTTTTAGTTACTTTGGAAAAAAAAATATTTTTTTAGTTACTTTGGAAAAAAAAATATTTTTTTAGTTACTTTGGAAAAAAAATATATTTTTTAGTTACTTTGGAAAAAAAATATTTTTTTAGTTACTTTGGAAAAAAAAATATTTTTTTAGTTACTTTGGAAAAAAAAATATTTTTTTAGTTACTTTGGAAAAAAAAATATTTTTTTAGTTACTTTGGAAAAAAAAATATTTTTTTAGTTACTTTGGAAAAAAAAATATTTTTTTAGTTACTTTGGAAAAAAAAATATTTTTTTAGTTACTTTGGAAAAAAAAATATTTTTTTAGTTACTTTGGAAAAAAAAATATTTTTTTAGTTACTTTGGAAAAAAAATATTTTTTTAGTTACTTTGGAAAAAAAAAAATTTTTTTAGTTACTTTGGAAAAAAAAATTTTTTTTTAGTTACTTTGGAAAAAAAAATATTTTTTTAGTTACTTTGGAAAAAAAAATATTTTTTTAGTTACTTTGGAAAAAAAAATATTTTTTTAGTTACTTTGGAAAAAAAAATATTTTTTTAGTTACTTTGGAAAAAAAAATATTTTTTTAGTTACTTTGGGAAAAAAAATAATTTTTTAGTTACTTTGGAAAAAAAAATATTTTTTTAGTTTCTTTGGAAAAAAAAATATTTTTTTAGTTACTTTGGAAAAAAATTTTTTTTTTTAGTTACTTTGGAAAAAAAAATATTTTTTTAGTTTCTTTGTAAAAAAAAATTTTTTTTTAGTTACTTTGGAAAAAAAAATATTTTTTTAGTTTCTTTGGAAATTTTTTTTTTTTTTTAGTTACTTTGGAAAAAAAAATTTTTTTTTAGTTACTTTGGAAAAAAAAATATTTTTTTAGTTACTTTGGAAAAAAAAATATTTTTTTAGTTACTTTGGAAAAAAAAATATTTTTTTAGTTACTTTGGAAAAAAAAATATTTTTTTAGTTACTTTGGAAAAAAAAATATTTTTTTAGTTTCTTTGGAAATTTTTTTTTTTTTAGTTACTTTGGAAAAAAAAATATTTTTTTAGTTACTTTGGGAAAAAAAATATTTTTTTAGTTACTTTGGAAAAAAGAATATTTTTTTAGTTACTTTGGAAAAAAAAATATTTTTTTAGTTACTTTGGAAAAAAAAATATTTTTTTAGTTACTTTGGAAAAAAAAATATTTTTTTAGTTACTTTGGAAAAAAAAATATTTTTTTAGTTTCTTTGGAAAAAAAAATATTTTTTTAGTTACTTTGGAAAAAAAAATATTTTTTTAGTTACTTTGGAAAAAAATATATTTTTTTAGTTACTTTGGAAAAAAAAATATTTTTTTAGTTACTTTGGAATTTTTTTTTTTTTTTTTCCAAAGTAACTAAAAAAATATTTTTTTAGTTTCTTTGGAAAAAAAAATATTTTTTTAGTTACTTTGGAAAAAAAAATATTTTTTTAGTTACTTTGGAAAAAAAAATATTTTTTTAGTTACTTTGGAAAAAAAAATATTTTTTTAGTTACTTTGGGAAAAAAAATATTTTTTTAGTTTCTTTGGAAAAAAAATTATTTTTTTTTCCAAAGTAACTAAAAAAATATTTTTTTAGTTTCTTTGGAAAAAAAAATATTTTTTTAGTTACTTTGGAAAAAAAAATATTTTTTTAGTTACTTTGGAAAAAAAAATATTTTTTTAGTTACTTTGGAAAAAAAAATATTTTTTTAGTTACTTTGGAAAAAAAAATATTTTTTTAGTTACTTTGGAAAAAAAAATAATTTTTTTAGTTACTTTGGAAAAAAAAAAATTTTTTAGTTACTTTGGAAAAAAAAAAAATTTTTTAGTTTCTTTGGAAAAAAAAAAAAATTTTAGTTACTTTGGAAAAAAAAATATTTTTTTAGTTTCTTTGGAAAAAAAAATATTTTTTTAGTTACTTTGGAAAAAAAAATATTTTTTTAGTTACTTTGGAAAAAAAAATATTTTTTTAGTTACTTTGGAAAAAAAAATATTTTTTTAGTTTCTTTGGAAAAAAAAATATTTTTTTAGTTACTTTGGAAAAAAAAATATTTTTTTAGTTACTTTGGAAAAAAAATATTTTTTTAGTTTCTTTGGAAAAAAAAATATTTTTTTAGTTACTTTGGGAAAAAAAATTTTTTTTAGTTACTTTGGAAAAAAAAAATTTTTTTAGTTACTTTGGAAAAAAAAATATTTTTTTAGTTACTTTGGAAAAAAAAATATTTTTTTAGTTACTTTGGAAAAAAATATATTTTTTTAGTTACTTTGGAAAAAGAAATATTTTTTTAGTTACTTTGGAAAAAAAAAAAAAAATTTTAGTTTCTTTGGAAAAAAAAAAAATTTTTTAGTTACTTTGGAAAAATTTTTTTTTTTTTAGTTACTTTGGAAAAAAAAATTTTTTTTTAGTTACTTTGGAAAAAAAAATATTTTTTTAGTTACTTTGGAAAAAAAAATATTTTTTTAGTTACTTTGGAAAAAAATATATTTTTTTAGTTACTTTGGAAAAAGAAATATTTTTTTAGTTACTTTGGAAAAAAAAAAAAAAATTTTAGTTTCTTTGGAAAAAAAAAAAATTTTTTAGTTACTTTGGAAAAAAATTTTTTTTTTTAGTTACTTTGGAAAAAAAATTTTTTTTTTAGTTACTTTGGAAAAAAAAATATTTTTTTAGTTTCTTTGGAAAAAAAAATATTTTTTTAGTTACTTTGGAAAAAAAAATATTTTTTTAGTTACTTTGGAAAAAAAAATATTTTTTTAGTTACTTTGGAAAAAAAAATATTTTTTTAGTTACTTTGGAAAAAAAATTATTTTTTTAGTTACTTTGGAAAAAAAAATATTTTTTTAGTTACTTTGGAAAAAAAAATATTTTTTTAGTTACTTTGGAAAAAAAAATATTTTTTTAGTTACTTTGGAAAAAAAAATATTTTTTTAGTTACTTTGGGAAAAAAAATAATTTTTTAGTTACTTTGGAAAAAAAAATATTTTTTTAGTTTCTTTGGAAAAAAAAATATTTTTTTAGTTACGTTGGAAAATTTTTTTTTTTTTTAGTTACTTTGGAAAAAAAAATATTTTTTTAGTTTCTTTGGAAAAAATTTTTTTTTTTTAGTTACTTTGGAAAAAAAAATATTTTTTTAGTTTCTTTGGAAAAAACATTTTTTTTTTAGTTACTTTGGAAAAAAAAATATTTTTTTAGTTACTTTGGAAAAAAAATTATTTTTTTAGTTACTTTGAAAAAAAAATTATTTTTTTAGTTACTTTGGGAAAAAAAATATTTTTTTAGTTTCTTTGGAAAAAAAATTATTTTTTTAGTTACTTTGGAAAAAAAAATATTTTTTTAGTTTCTTTGGAAAAAAAAATATTTTTTTAGTTACTTTGGAAAAAAAAATATTTTTTTAGTTACTTTGGAAAAAAAAATATTTTTTTAGTTACTTTGGAAAAAAAAATATTTTTTTAGTTACTTTGGAAAAAAAAAAATTTTTTTAGTTACTTTGGAAAAAAAAAAATTTTTTTAGTTACTTTGGAAAAAAAAAATTTTTTTTAGTTACTTTGGAAAAAAAAATTTTTTTTTAGTTACTTTGGAAAAAAAAAATTTTTTTTAGTTACTTTGGAAAAAAAAAATTTTTTTTAGTTTCTTTGGAAAAAAAAATTTTTTTAGTTACTTTGGAAAAAAAAATATTTTTTTAGTTTCTTTGGAAAAAAAAATATTTTTTTAGTTTCTTTGGAAAAAAAAATATTTTTTTAGTTTCTTTGGAAAAAAAAATATTTTTTTAGTTACTTTGGAAAAAAAAATATTTTTTTAGTTACTTTGGAAAAAAAAATATTTTTTTAGTTTCTTTGGAAAAAAAAATATTTTTTTAGTTACTTTGGAAAAAAAAATATTTTTTTAGTTACTTTGGAAAAAAAAATATTTTTTTAGTTACTTTGGAAAAAAAAATATTTTTTTAGTTACTTTGGGAAAAAAAATAATTTTTTAGTTACTTTGGAAAAAAAAATATTTTTTTAGTTTCTTTGGAAAAAAAAATATTTTTTTAGTTACTTTGGAAAAAAATATTTTTTTTTAGTTACTTTGGAAAAAAAAATATTTTTTTAGTTTCTTTGGAAAAAATTTTTTTTTTTTAGTTACTTTGGAAAAAAAAAATATTTTTTTAGTTTCTTTGGAAAAAACATTTTTTTTTTAGTTACTTTGGAAAAAAAAATATTTTTTTAGTTACTTTGGAAAAAAATATATATTTTTAGTTTCTTTGGAAAAAAAAATATTTTTTTAGTTACTTTGGAAAAAAAAATATTTTTTTAGTTACTTTGGAAAAAAAAATATTTTTTTAGTTACTTTGGAAAAAAAAATATTTTTTTAGTTACTTTGGAAAAAAAATATTTTTTTAGTTACTTTGGAAAAAAAAATATTTTTTTAGTTACTTTGGAAAAAAAAATATTTTTTTAGTTACTTTGGAAAAAAAAAAATTTTTTTAGTTACTTTGGAAAAAAAAATATTTTTTTAGTTACTTTGGAAAAAAAAATATTTTTTAGTTACTTTGGAAAAAAAAATATTTTTTTAGTTACTTTGGGAAAAAAAATATTTTTTTAGTTACTTTGGAAAAAAAAATATTTTTTTAGTTACTTTGGAAAAAAAAATATTTTTTTAGTTACTTTGGAAAAAAAAATATTTTTTTAGTTACTTTGGAAAAAAAAATATTTTTTTAGTTACTTTGGAAAAAAAAATATTTTTTTAGTTTCTTTGGAAAAAAAAATATTTTTTTAGTTACTTTGGAAAAAAATATATTTTTTTAGTTACTTTGGAAAAAAAAATATTTTTTTAGTTACTTTGGAAAAAAAAATATTTTTTTAGTTACTTTGGAAAAAAAAATATTTATTTAGTTACTTTGGAAAAAAAAATATTTTTTTAGTTACTTTGGAAAAAAAAATATTTTTTTAGTTACTTTGGAAAAAAAAATATTTTTTTAGTTACTTTGGAAAAAAAAATATTTTTTTAGTTACTTTGGGAAAAAAAATATTTTTTTAGTTTCTTTGGAAAAAAAAATATTTTTTTAGTTACTTTGGAAAAAAAAATATTTTTTTAGTTTCTTTGGAAAAAAATATATTTTTATAGTTACTTTGAAAAAAAAAATATTTTTTTAGTTACTTTGGAAAAAAAAATATTTTTTTAGTTACTTTGGAAAAAAAAATATTTTTTTAGTTACTTTGGAAAAAAATATATATTTTTTAGTTACTTTGGAAAAAAAAATATTTTTTTAGTTACTTTGGAAAAAAAAATATTTTTTTAGTTACTTTGGAAAAAAATATATTTTTTTAGTTACTTTGGAAAAAAAAATATTTTTTTAGTTACTTTGGGAAAAAAAAAATATTTTTAGTTACTTTGGAAAAAAAAAATTTTTTTTAGTTACTTTGGAAAAAAAAATATTTTTTTAGTTTCTTTGGAAAAAAAAAAATTTTTTTAGTTACTTTGGAAAAAAAAAATTTTTTTTAGTTACTTTGGAAAAAAAAATTTTTTTTTAGTTTCTTTGGAAAAAAAAAAAATTTTTTAGTTACTTTGGAAAAAAAAATATTTTTTTAGTTTCTTTGGAAAAAAAAATATTTTTTTAGTTACTTTGGAAAAAAAAATATTTTTTTAGTTACTTTGGAAAAAAAAATATTTTTTTAGTTACTTTGGAAAAAAAAATTTTTTTTTAGTTACTTTGGAAAAAAAAATATTTTTTTAGTTACTTTGGAAAAAAAAATATTTTTTTAGTTACTTTGGAAAAAAAAATATTTTTTTAGTTACTTTGGGAAAAAAAATATTTTTTTAGTTTCTTTGGAAAAAAAAATATTTTTTTAGTTTCTTTGGAAAAAAAAATATTTTTTTAGTTACTTTGGAAAAAAAAATATTTTTTTAGTTACTTTGGAAAAAAAAATATTTTTTTAGTTACTTTGGAAAAAAAAATATTTTTTTAGTTACTTTGGAAAAAAAAATATTTTTTAGTTACTTTGGAAAAAACAATATTTTTTAGTTACTTTGGAAAAAAAAAATTTTTTTTAGTTACTTTGGAAAAAAAAAATTTTTTTTAGTTACTTTGGAAAAAAAAATATTTTTTTAGTTTCTTTGGAAAAAAAATATTTTTTTAGTTACTTTGGAAAAAAAAAATTTTTTTTAGTTACTTTGGAAAAAAAATTTTTTTTTTAGTTTCTTTGGAAAAAAAAAAATATTTTTAGTTACTTTGGAAAAAAAAATATTTTTTTAGTTTCTTTGGAAAAAAAAATATTTTTTTAGTTACTTTGGAAAAAAAAATATTTTTTTAGTTACTTTGGAAAAAAAAATATTTTTTTAGTTACTTTGGGAAAAAAAATAATTTTTTAGTTACTTTGGAAAAAAAAATATTTTTTTAGTTTCTTTGGAAAAAAAAATATTTTTTTAGTTACTTTGGAAAAAAATATTTTTTTTTAGTTACTTTGGAAAAAAAAATATTTTTTTAGTTTCTTTGGAAAAATTTTTTTTTTTTTAGTTACTTTGGAAAAAAAAATATTTTTTTAGTTACTTTGGAAAAAAAAATATATTTTTAGTTTCTTTGGAAAAAAAAATATTTTTTTAGTTACTTTGGAAAAAAAAATATTTTTTTAGTTACTTTGGAAAAAAAAATATTTTTTTAGTTACTTTGGAAAAAAAAATATTTTTTTAGTTACTTTGGAAAAAAAATATTTTTTTAGTTACTTTGGAAAAAAAATTATTTTTTTAGTTACTTTGGAAAAAAAAATATTTTTTTAGTTACTTTGGAAAAAAAAATATTTTTTTAGTTTCTTTGGAAAAAAAATTTTTTTTAGTTACTTTGGAAAAAAAAATATTTTTTTAGTTTCTTTGGGAAAAAAAATATTTTTTTAGTTACTTTGGAAAAAAAATATTTTTTTAGTTACTTTGGAAAAAAAAATATTTTTTTAGTTACTTTGGAAAAAAAAATATTTTTTTAGTTTCTTTGGAAAAAAAAAATTTTTTTTAGTTACTTTGGGAAAAAAAATATTTTTTTAGTTACTTTGGAAAAAAAAATATTTTTTTAGTTACTTTGGGAAAAAAAAATATTTTTTTAGTTACTTTGGAAAAAAAAATATTTTTTTAGTTACTTTGGAAAAAAAAATATTTTTTTAGTTACTTTGGAAAAAAAATATTTTTTTAGTTACTTTGGAAAAAAAAATATTTTTTTAGTTACTTTGGAAAAAAAAATATTTTTTTAGTTACTTTGGAAAAAAAAATATTTTTTTAGTTACTTTGGAAAAAAAAATATTTTTTTAGTTACTTTGGAAAAAAAAATATTTTTTAGTTACTTTGGAAAAAAAAATATTTTTTTAGTTACTTTGGGAAAAAAAATATTTTTTTAGTTACTTTGGAAAAAAATATATTTTTTTAGTTACTTTGGAAAAAGAAATATTTTTTTAGTTACTTTGGAAAAAAAAAAAAAAATTTTAGTTTCTTTGGAAAAAAAAAAAAATTTTTAGTTACTTTGGAAAAAATTTTTTTTTTTTAGTTACTTTGGAAAAAAAATTTTTTTTTTAGTTACTTTGGAAAAAAAAATATTTTTTTAGTTTCTTTGGAAAAAAAAATATTTTTTTAGTTACTTTGGAAAAAAAAATATTTTTTTAGTTACTTTGGAAAAAAAAATATTTTTTTAGTTACTTTGGAAAAAAAAATATTTTTTTAGTTACTTTGGAAAAAAAATTATTTTTTTAGTTACTTTGGAAAAAAAAATATTTTTTTAGTTACTTTGGAAAAAAAAATATTTTTTTAGTTACTTTGGAAAAAAAAATATTTTTTTAGTTACTTTGGAAAAAAAAATATTTTTTTAGTTACTTTGGGAAAAAAAATAATTTTTTAGTTACTTTGGAAAAAAAAATATTTTTTTAGTTTCTTTGGAAAAAAAAATATTTTTTTAGTTACGTTGGAAAATTTTTTTTTTTTTTAGTTACTTTGGAAAAAAAAATATTTTTTTAGTTTCTTTGGAAAAAATTTTTTTTTTTTAGTTACTTTGGAAAAAAAAATATTTTTTTAGTTTCTTTGGAAAAAACATTTTTTTTTTAGTTACTTTGGAAAAAAAAATATTTTTTTAGTTACTTTGGAAAAAAAATTATTTTTTTAGTTACTTTGAAAAAAAAATTATTTTTTTAGTTACTTTGGGAAAAAAAATATTTTTTTAGTTTCTTTGGAAAAAAAATTATTTTTTTAGTTACTTTGGAAAAAAAAATATTTTTTTAGTTTCTTTGGAAAAAAAAATATTTTTTTAGTTACTTTGGAAAAAAAAATATTTTTTTAGTTACTTTGGAAAAAAAAATATTTTTTTAGTTACTTTGGAAAAAAAAATATTTTTTTAGTTACTTTGGAAAAAAAAATATTTTTTTAGTTACTTTGGAAAAAAAAATATTTTTTTAGTTACTTTGGAAAAAAAAAATTTTTTTTAGTTACTTTGGAAAAAAAAATTTTTTTTTAGTTACTTTGGAAAAAAAAAATTTTTTTTAGTTACTTTGGAAAAAAAAAATTTTTTTTAGTTTCTTTGGAAAAAAAAATTTTTTTAGTTACTTTGGAAAAAAAAATATTTTTTTAGTTTCTTTGGAAAAAAAAATATTTTTTTAGTTTCTTTGGAAAAAAAAATATTTTTTTAGTTTCTTTGGAAAAAAAAATATTTTTTTAGTTACTTTGGAAAAAAAAATATTTTTTTAGTTACTTTGGAAAAAAAAATATTTTTTTAGTTTCTTTGGAAAAAAAAATATTTTTTTAGTTACTTTGGAAAAAAAAATATTTTTTTAGTTACTTTGGAAAAAAAAATATTTTTTTAGTTACTTTGGAAAAAAAAATATTTTTTTAGTTACTTTGGGAAAAAAAATAATTTTTTAGTTACTTTGGAAAAAAAAATATTTTTTTAGTTTCTTTGGAAAAAAAAATATTTTTTTAGTTACTTTGGAAAAAAATATTTTTTTTTAGTTACTTTGGAAAAAAAAATATTTTTTTAGTTTCTTTGGAAAAAATTTTTTTTTTTAGTTACTTTGGAAAAAAAAAATATTTTTTTAGTTTCTTTGGAAAAAACATTTTTTTTTTAGTTACTTTGGAAAAAAAAATATTTTTTTAGTTACTTTGGAAAAAAATATATATTTTTAGTTTCTTTGGAAAAAAAAATATTTTTTTAGTTACTTTGGAAAAAAAAATATTTTTTTAGTTACTTTGGAAAAAAAAATATTTTTTTAGTTACTTTGGAAAAAAAAATATTTTTTTAGTTACTTTGGAAAAAAAATATTTTTTTAGTTACTTTGGAAAAAAAAATATTTTTTTAGTTACTTTGGAAAAAAAAATATTTTTTTAGTTACTTTGGAAAAAAAAAAAATTTTTTAGTTACTTTGGAAAAAAAAATATTTTTTTAGTTACTTTGGAAAAAAAAATATTTTTTAGTTACTTTGGAAAAAAAAATATTTTTTTAGTTACTTTGGGAAAAAAAATATTTTTTTAGTTACTTTGGAAAAAAAAATATTTTTTTAGTTACTTTGGAAAAAAAAATATTTTTTTAGTTACTTTGGAAAAAAAAATATTTTTTTAGTTACTTTGGAAAAAAAAATATTTTTTTAGTTACTTTGGAAAAAAAAATATTTTTTTAGTTTCTTTGGAAAAAAAAATATTTTTTTAGTTACTTTGGAAAAAAATATATTTTTTTAGTTACTTTGGAAAAAAAAATATTTTTTTAGTTACTTTGGAAAAAAAAATATTTTTTTAGTTACTTTGGAAAAAAAAATATTTATTTAGTTACTTTGGAAAAAAAAATATTTTTTTAGTTACTTTGGAAAAAAAAATATTTTTTTAGTTACTTTGGAAAAAAAAATATTTTTTTAGTTACTTTGGAAAAAAAAATATTTTTTTAGTTACTTTGGGAAAAAAAATATTTTTTTAGTTTCTTTGGAAAAAAAAATATTTTTTTAGTTACTTTGGAAAAAAAAATATTTTTTTAGTTTCTTTGGAAAAAAATATATTTTTATAGTTACTTTGGAAAAAAAAATATTTTTTTAGTTACTTTGGAAAAAAAAATATTTTTTTAGTTACTTTGGAAAAAAAAATATTTTTTTAGTTACTTTGAAAAAAAAAAATATTTTTTTAGTTACTTTGGAAAAAAAAATATTTTTTTAGTTACTTTGGAAAAAAAAATATTTTTTTAGTTACTTTGGAAAAAAATATATATTTTTTAGTTACTTTGGAAAAAAAAATATTTTTTTAGTTACTTTGGAAAAAAAAATATTTTTTTAGTTACTTTGGAAAAAAATATATTTTTTTAGTTACTTTGGAAAAAAAAATATTTTTTTAGTTACTTTGGGAAAAAAAAAATATTTTTAGTTACTTTGGAAAAAAAAAATTTTTTTTAGTTACTTTGGAAAAAAAAATATTTTTTTAGTTTCTTTGGAAAAAAAAAATTTTTTTTAGTTACTTTGGAAAAAAAAAAATTTTTTTAGTTACTTTGGAAAAAAAAATTTTTTTTTAGTTTCTTTGGAAAAAAAAAAAATTTTTTAGTTACTTTGGAAAAAAAAATATTTTTTTAGTTTCTTTGGAAAAAAAAATATTTTTTTAGTTACTTTGGAAAAAAAAATATTTTTTTAGTTACTTTGGAAAAAAAAATATTTTTTTAGTTACTTTGGAAAAAAAAATTTTTTTTTAGTTACTTTGGAAAAAAAAATATTTTTTTAGTTACTTTGGAAAAAAAAATATTTTTTTAGTTACTTTGGAAAAAAAAATATTTTTTTAGTTACTTTGGGAAAAAAAATATTTTTTTAGTTTCTTTGGAAAAAAAAATATTTTTTTAGTTTCTTTGGAAAAAAAAATATTTTTTTAGTTACTTTGGAAAAAAAAATATTTTTTTAGTTACTTTGGAAAAAAAAATATTTTTTTAGTTACTTTGGAAAAAAAAATATTTTTTTAGTTACTTTGGAAAAAACAATATTTTTTAGTTACTTTGGAAAAAACAATATTTTTTAGTTACTTTGGAAAAAAAAAATTTTTTTTAGTTACTTTGGAAAAAAAAAATTTTTTTTAGTTACTTTGGAAAAAAAAATATTTTTTTAGTTTCTTTGGAAAAAAAATATTTTTTTAGTTACTTTGGAAAAAAAATTTTTTTTTTAGTTACTTTGGAAAAAAAATTTTTTTTTTAGTTTCTTTGGAAAAAAAAAAATATTTTTAGTTACTTTGGAAAAAAAAATATTTTTTTAGTTTCTTTGGAAAAAAAAATATTTTTTTAGTTACTTTGGAAAAAAAAATATTTTTTTAGTTACTTTGGAAAAAAAAATATTTTTTTAGTTACTTTGGGAAAAAAAATAATTTTTTAGTTACTTTGGAAAAAAAAATATTTTTTTAGTTTCTTTGGAAAAAAAAATATTTTTTTAGTTACTTTGGAAAAAAATATTTTTTTTTAGTTACTTTGGAAAAAAAAATATTTTTTTAGTTTCTTTGGAAAAAATTTTTTTTTTTTAGTTACTTTGGAAAAAAAAATATTTTTTTAGTTACTTTGGAAAAAAAAATATATTTTTAGTTTCTTTGGAAAAAAAAATATTTTTTTAGTTACTTTGGAAAAAAAAATATTTTTTTAGTTACTTTGGAAAAAAAAATATTTTTTTAGTTACTTTGGAAAAAAAAATATTTTTTTAGTTACTTTGGAAAAAAAATATTTTTTTAGTTACTTTGGAAAAAAAATTATTTTTTTAGTTACTTTGGAAAAAAAAATATTTTTTTAGTTACTTTGGAAAAAAAAATATTTTTTTAGTTTCTTTGGAAAAAAAATTTTTTTTAGTTACTTTGGAAAAAAAAATATTTTTTTAGTTTCTTTGGGAAAAAAAATATTTTTTTAGTTACTTTGGAAAAAAAATATTTTTTTAGTTACTTTGGAAAAAAAAATATTTTTTTAGTTACTTTGGAAAAAAAAATATTTTTTTAGTTTCTTTGGA
This sequence comes from Melanostigma gelatinosum, assembly GCF_949748355.1. Classification (NCBI taxonomy): domain Eukaryota; kingdom Metazoa; phylum Chordata; class Actinopteri; order Perciformes; family Zoarcidae; genus Melanostigma; species Melanostigma gelatinosum. The sequence continues at coordinate 20,142 of NW_027635111.1, read as the reverse complement.
AAAAAAAAATTTTTTTTAGTTACTTTGGGAAAAAAAATATTTTTTTAGTTACTTTGGAAAAAAAAATATTTTTTTAGTTACTTTGGGAAAAAAAAATATTTTTTTAGTTACTTTGGAAAAAAAAATATTTTTTTAGTTACTTTGGAAAAAAAAATATTTTTTTAGTTACTTTGGAAAAAAAATATTTTTTTAGTTACTTTGGAAAAAAAAATATTTTTTTAGTTACTTTGGAAAAAAAAATATTTTTTTAGTTACTTTGGAAAAAAAAATATTTTTTTAGTTACTTTGGAAAAAAAAATATTTTTTTAGTTACTTTGGAAAAAAAAATATTTTTTAGTTACTTTGGAAAAAAAAATATTTTTTTAGTTACTTTGGGAAAAAAAATATTTTTTTAGTTACTTTGGAAAAAAAAATATTTTTTTAGTTACTTTGGAAAAAAAAATATTTTTTTAGTTACTTTGGAAAAAAAAATATTTTTTTAGTTACTTTGGAAAAAAAAATATTTTTTTAGTTACTTTGGAAAAAAAAATATTTTTTTAGTTTCTTTGGAAAAAAAAATATTTTTTTAGTTACTTTGGAAAAAAATATATTTTTTTAGTTACTTTGGAAAAAAAAAATATTTTTTTAGTTACTTTGGAAAAAAAAATATTTTTTTAGTTACTTTGGAAAAAAAAATATTTATTTAGTTACTTTGGAAAAAAAAATATTTTTTTAGTTACTTTGGAAAAAAAAATATTTTTTTAGTTACTTTGGAAAAAAAAATATTTTTTTAGTTACTTTGGAAAAAAAAATATTTTTTTAGTTACTTTGGGAAAAAAAATATTTTTTTAGTTTCTTTGGAAAAAAAAATATTTTTTTAGTTACTTTGGAAAAAAAAATATTTTTTTAGTTTCTTTGGAAAAAAATATATTTTTATAGTTACTTTGGAAAAAAAAATATTTTTTTAGTTACTTTGGAAAAAAAAATATTTTTTTAGTTACTTTGGAAAAAAAAATATTTTTTTAGTTACTTTGAAAAAAAAAAATATTTTTTTAGTTACTTTGGAAAAAAAAATATTTTTTTAGTTACTTTGGAAAAAAAAATATTTTTTTAGTTACTTTGGAAAAAAAATATTTTTTTAGTTACTTTGGAAAAAAAAATATTTTTTTAGTTACTTTGGAAAAAAAAATATTTTTTTAGTTACTTTGGAAAAAAAAATATTTTTTTAGTTACTTTGGAAAAAAAAATATTTTTTTAGTTACTTTGGAAAAAAAAATATTTTTTTAGTTACTTTGGGAAAAAAAAATAATTTTTTAGTTACTTTGGAAAAAAAAATATTTTTTTAGTTTCTTTGGAAAAAAAAATATTTTTTTAGTTACTTTGGAAAAAAATATTTTTTTTTAGTTACTTTGGAAAAAAAAATATTTTTTTAGTTTCTTTGGAAAAAAAATTTTTTTTTAGTTACTTTGGAAAAAAAAATATTTTTTTAGTTTCTTTGGAAAAAACATTTTTTTTTTAGTTACTTTGGAAAAAAAAATATTTTTTTAGTTACTTTGGAAAAAAAAATATATTTTTAGTTTCTTTGGAAAAAAAAATATTTTTTTAGTTACTTTGGAAAAAAAAATATTTTTTTAGTTACTTTGGAAAAAAAAATATTTTTTTAGTTACTTTGGAAAAAAAAATATTTTTTTAGTTACTTTGGAAAAAAAATATTTTTTTAGTTACTTTGGAAAAAAAAATATTTTTTTAGTTACTTTGGAAAAAAAAATATTTTTTTAGTTACTTTGGAAAAAAAAATATTTTTTTAGTTACTTTGGAAAAAAAAATATTTTTTTAGTTACTTTGGAAAAAAAAATATTTTTTTAGTTACTTTGGAAAAAAAAATATTTTTTTAGTTACTTTGGAAAAAAAATATTTTTTTAGTTACTTTGGAAAAAAAAATATTTTTTTAGTTTCTTTGGAAAAAAAAATATTTTTTTAGTTACTTTGGAAAAAAAAATATTTTTTTAGTTACTTTGGAAAAAAAAATATTTTTTTAGTTACTTTGGAAAAAAAAATATTTTTTTAGTTACTTTGGAAAAAAAAATATTTATTTAGTTACTTTGGAAAAAAAAATATTTTTTTAGTTACTTTGGAAAAAAAAATATTTTTTTAGTTACTTTGGAAAAAAAAATATTTTTTTAGTTACTTTGGAAAAAAAAATATTTTTTTAGTTACTTTGGGAAAAAAAATATTTTTTTAGTTTCTTTGGAAAAAAAAATATTTTTTTAGTTACTTTGGAAAAAAAAATATTTTTTTAGTTTCTTTGGAAAAAAATATATTTTTATAGTTACTTTGGAAAAAAAAATATTTTTTTAGTTACTTTGGAAAAAAAAATATTTTTTTAGTTACTTTGGAAAAAAAAATATTTTTTTAGTTACTTTGAAAAAAAAAAATATTTTTTTAGTTACTTTGGAAAAAAAAATATTTTTTTAGTTACTTTGGAAAAAAAAATATTTTTTTAGTTACTTTGGAAAAAAATATTTTTTTTTAGTTACTTTGGAAAAAAAAATATTTTTTTAGTTACTTTGGAAAAAAAAATATTTTTTTAGTTACTTTGGAAAAAAAAATATTTTTTTAGTTACTTTGGAAAAAAAAATATTTTTTAGTTACTTTGGAAAAAAAAATATTTTTTTAGTTACTTTGGGAAAAAAAAAATTTTTTTAGTTACTTTGGAAAAAAAAAAATTTTTTTAGTTACTTTGGAAAAAAAAATATTTTTTTAGTTTCTTTGGAAAAAAAAAAAATTTTTTAGTTACTTTGGAAAAAAAAAAATTTTTTTAGTTACTTTGGAAAAAAAAATTTTTTTTAGTTTCTTTGGAAAAAAAAAAAAATTTTTAGTTACTTTGGAAAAAAAAATATTTTTTTAGTTTCTTTGGAAAAAAAAATATTTTTTTAGTTACTTTGGAAAAAAAAATATTTTTTTAGTTACTTTGGAAAAAAAAAATTTTTTTTAGTTACTTTGGAAAAAAAAATTTTTTTTTAGTTACTTTGGAAAAAAAAATATTTTTTTAGTTACTTTGGAAAAAAAAATATTTTTTTAGTTACTTTGGAAAAAAAAATATTTTTTTAGTTTCTTTGGAAAAAAAAATATTTTTTTAGTTACTTTGGAAAAAAAAATATTTTTTTAGTTACTTTGGAAAAAAAAATATTTTTTTAGTTACTTTGGAAAAAAAAATATTTTTTTAGTTACTTTGGAAAAAAAAATATTTTTTAGTTACTTTGGAAAAAAAAATATTTTTTAGTTACTTTGGAAAAAAAAAAATTTTTTTAGTTACTTTGGAAAAAAAAAATTTTTTTTAGTTACTTTGGAAAAAAAAATATTTTTTTAGTTTCTTTGGAAAAAAAAATATTTTTTTAGTTACTTTGGAAAAAAAAAATTTTTTTTAGTTACTTTGGAAAAAAAATTTTTTTTTTAGTTTCTTTGGAAAAAAAAAAATATTTTTAGTTACTTTGGAAAAAAAAAATATTTTTTTAGTTTCTTTGGAAAAAAAAATATTTTTTTAGTTACTTTGGAAAAAAAAATATTTTTTTAGTTACTTTGGAAAAAAAAATATTTTTTTAGTTACTTTGGGAAAAAAAATATTTTTTTAGTTACTTTGGAAAAAAAAATATTTTTTTAGTTTCTTTGGAAAAAAAAATATTTTTTTAGTTACTTTGGAAAAAAATATTTTTTTTTAGTTACTTTGGAAAAAAAAATATTTTTTTAGTTTCTTTGGAAAAAATTTTTTTTTTTTAGTTACTTTGGAAAAAAAAATATTTTTTTAGTTACTTTGGAAAAAAAAATATATTTTTAGTTTCTTTGGAAAAAAAAATATTTTTTTAGTTACTTTGGAAAAAAAAATATTTTCTTAGTTACTTTGGAAAAAAAAATATTTTTTTAGTTACTTTGGAAAAAAAAATATTTTTTTAGTTACTTTGGAAAAAAAATATTTTTTTAGTTACTTTGGAAAAAAAAATATTTTTTTAGTTACTTTGGAAAAAAAAATATTTTTTTAGTTACTTTGGAAAAAAAAATATTTTTTTAGTTTCTTTGGAAAAAAAATTTTTTTTAGTTACTTTGGAAAAAAAAATATTTTTTTAGTTTCTTTGGGAAAAAAAATATTTTTTTAGTTACTTTGGAAAAAAAAATATTTTTTTAGTTACTTTGGAAAAAAAAATATTTTTTTAGTTACTTTGGAAAAAAAAATATTTTTTTAGTTTCTTTGGAAAAAAAAAAAAATTTTTAGTTACTTTGGGAAAAAAAATATTTTTTTAGTTACTTTGGAAAAAAAAATATTTTTTTAGTTACTTTGGGAAAAAAAATATTTTTTTAGTTACTTTGGAAAAAAAAATATTTTTTTAGTTACTTTGGAAAAAAAAATATTTTTTTAGTTACTTTGGAAAAAAAATATTTTTTTAGTTACTTTGGAAAAAAAAATATTTTTTTAGTTACTTTGGAAAAAAAAATATTTTTTTAGTTACTTTGGAAAAAAAAATATTTTTTTAGTTACTTTGGAAAAAAAAATATTTTTTAGTTACTTTGGAAAAAAAAATATTTTTTTAGTTACTTTGGGAAAAAAAATATTTTTTTAGTTACTTTGGAAAAAAAAATATTTTTTTAGTTACTTTGGAAAAAAAAATATTTTTTTAGTTACTTTGGAAAAAAAAATATTTTTTTAGTTACTTTGGAAAAAAAAATATTTTTTTAGTTACTTTGGAAAAAAAAATATTTTTTTAGTTTCTTTGGAAAAAAAAATATTTTTTTAGTTACTTTGGAAAAAAATATATTTTTTTAGTTACTTTGGAAAAAAAAATATTTTTTTAGTTACTTTGGAAAAAAAAATATTTTTTTAGTTACTTTGGAAAAAAAAATATTTATTTAGTTACTTTGGAAAAAAAAATATTTTTTTAGTTACTTTGGAAAAAAAAATATTTTTTTAGTTACTTTGGAAAAAAAAATATTTTTTTAGTTACTTTGGAAAAAAAAATATTTTTTTAGTTACTTTGGGAAAAAAAATATTTTTTTAGTTTCTTTGGAAAAAAAAATATTTTTTTAGTTACTTTGGAAAAAAAAATATTTTTTTAGTTTCTTTGGAAAAAAATATATTTTTATAGTTACTTTGGAAAAAAAAATATTTTTTTAGTTACTTTGGAAAAAAAAATATTTTTTTAGTTACTTTGGAAAAAAAAATATTTTTTTAGTTACTTTGAAAAAAAAAAATATTTTTTTAGTTACTTTGGAAAAAAAAATATTTTTTTAGTTACTTTGGAAAAAAAAATATTTTTTTAGTTACTTTGGAAAAAAAATATTTTTTTAGTTACTTTGGAAAAAAAAATATTTTTTTAGTTACTTTGGAAAAAAAAATATTTTTTTAGTTACTTTGGAAAAAAAAATATTTTTTTAGTTACTTTGGAAAAAAAAATATTTTTTTAGTTACTTTGGAAAAAAAAATATTTTTTAGTTACTTTGGAAAAAAAAATATTTTTTTAGTTACTTTGGGAAAAAAAATATTTTTTTAGTTACTTTGGAAAAAAAAATATTTTTTTAGTTACTTTGGAAAAAAAAATATTTTTTTAGTTACTTTGGAAAAAAAAATATTTTTTTAGTTACTTTGGAAAAAAAAATATTTTTTTAGTTACTTTGGAAAAAAAAATATTTTTTTAGTTTCTTTGGAAAAAAAAATATTTTTTTAGTTACTTTGGAAAAAAATATATTTTTTTAGTTACTTTGGAAAAAAATTTTTTTTTTTAGTTACTTTGGAAAAAAAAATATTTTTTTAGTTACTTTGGAAAAAAAAATATTTATTTAGTTACTTTGGAAAAAAAAATATTTTTTTAGTTACTTTGGAAAAAAAAATATTTTTTTAGTTACTTTGGAAAAAAAAATATTTTTTTAGTTACTTTGGAAAAAAAAATATTTTTTTAGTTACTTTGGGAAAAAAAATATTTTTTTAGTTTCTTTGGAAAAAAAAATATTTTTTTAGTTACTTTGGAAAAAAAAATATTTTTTAGTTACTTTGGAAAAAAAAATATTTTTTTAGTTACTTTGGGAAAAAAAATATTTTTTTAGTTACTTTGGAAAAAAAAATATTTTTTTAGTTACTTTGGAAAAAAAAAAATTTTTTTAGTTTCTTTGGAAAAAAAAAATTTTTTTTAGTTACTTTGGAAAAAAAAATTTTTTTTTAGTTACTTTGGAAAAAAAAAATTTTTTTTAGTTTCTTTGGAAAAAAAAATTTTTTAGTTACTTTGGAAAAAAAAATATTTTTTTAGTTTCTTTGGAAAAAAAAATATTTTTTTAGTTACTTTGGAAAAAAAAATATTTTTTTAGTTACTTTGGAAAAAAAAAAATTTTTTTAGTTACTTTGGAAAAAAAAATATTTTTTTAGTTTCTTTGGAAAAAAATATTTTTTTTTAGTTACTTTGGAAAAAAAAATATTTTTTTAGTTACTTTGGAAAAAAAAATATTTTTTTAGTTACTTTGGGAAAAAAAATATTTTTTTAGTTTCTTTGGAAAAAAAAATATTTTTTTAGTTTCTTTGGAAAAAAAAATATTTTTTTAGTTACTTTGGAAAAAAAAATATTTTTTTAGTTACTTTGGAAAAAAAAATATTTTTTTAGTTACTTTGGAAAAAAAAATATTTTTTTAGTTACTTTGGAAAAAAAAATATTTTTTTAGTTACTTTGGAAAAAAAAATATTTTTTTAGTTACTTTGGAAAAAAAAATATTTTTTTAGTTACTTTGGAAAAATAAATATTTTTTTAGTTTCTTTGGAAAAAAAAATATTTTTTTAGTTACTTTGGAAAAAAAAAAATTTTTTTAGTTACTTTGGAAAAAAAAAAAAATTTTTAGTTTCTTTGGAAAAAAAAAAATATTTTTAGTTACTTTGGAAAAAAAAATATTTTTTTAGTTTCTTTGGAAAAAAAAATATTTTTTTAGTTACTTTGGAAAAAAAAATATTTTTTTAGTTACTTTGGAAAAAAAAATATTTTTTTAGTTACTTTGGAAAAAAAAATATTTTTTTAGTTTCTTTGGAAAAAAAAATATTTTTTTAGTTACTTTGGAAAAAAAAATATTTTTTTAGTTACTTTGGAAAAAAAAATATTTTTTTAGTTTCTTTGGAAAAAAAAAATTTTTTTAGTTACTTTGGAAAAAAATAATATTTTTTTAGTTTCTTTGGAAAAAAAAATATTTTTTTAGTTACTTTGGAAAAAAAAATATTTTTTTAGTTTCTTTGGAAAAAAAAATATTTTTTTAGTTACTTTGGAAAAAAAAATATTTTTTTAGTTACTTTGGAAAAAAATATATTTTTTTAGTTACTTTGGAAAAAAAAATATTTTTTTAGTTACTTTGGAAAAAAAAATATTTTTTTAGTTACTTTGGAAAAAAAAATATTTTTTTAGTTACTTTGGAAAAAAAAAATATTTTTTAGTTACTTTGGAAAAAAAAAATTTTTTTTAGTTACTTTGGAAAAAAAAATATTTTTTTAGTTTCTTTGGAAAAAAAAATATTTTTTTAGTTACTTTGGGAAAAAAAATATTTTTTTAGTTACTTTGGAAAAAAAAATATTTTTTTAGTTACTTTGGAAAAAAAAATATTTTTTTAGTTACTTTGGAAAAAAAAATATTTTTTTAGTTACTTTGGAAAAAAAAATATTTTTTTAGTTACTTTGGAAAAAAAAATATTTTTTTAGTTACTTTGGAAAAAAAAATATTTTTTTAGTTACTTTGGAAAAAAAAATATTTTTTTAGTTTCTTTGGAAAAAAATATATTTTTTTAGTTACTTTGGGAAAAAAAATATTTTTTTAGTTACTTTGGAAAAAAAAATATTTTTTTAGTTACTTTGGAAAAAAAATATTTTTTTAGTTACTTTGGAAAAAAAAATATTTTTTTAGTTACTTTGGAAAAAAAAATATTTTTTTAGTTACTTTGGAAAAAAAAATATTTTTTTAGTTACTTTGGAAAAAAAAATATTTTTTTAGTTACTTTGGGAAAAAAAATATTTTTTTAGTTACTTTGGAAAAAAAAATATTTTTTTAGTTTCTTTGGAAAAAAAAATATTTTTTTAGTTACTTTGGAAAAAAAAATATTTTTTTAGTTACTTTGGAAAAAAAAATATTTTTTTAGTTACTTTGGAAAAAAAAATATTTTTTTAGTTACTTTGGAAAAAAAAATATTTTTTTAGTTACTTTGGAAAAAAAAATATTTTTTTAGTTACTTTGGAAAAAAAAATATTTTTTTAGTTACTTTGGAAAAAAAAATATTTTTTTAGTTTCTTTGGAAAAAAAAAATTTTTTAGTTACTTTGGAAAAAAAAATATTTTTTTAGTTTCTTTGGGAAAAAAAATATTTTTTTAGTTACTTTGGAAAAAAAAATATTTTTTTTGTTACTTTGGGAAAAAACATATTTTTTTAGTTACTTTGGAAAAAAAAATATTTTTTTAGTTTCTTTGGAAAAAAAAATATTTTTTTAGTTACTTTGGGAAAAAAAATATTTTTTTAGTTACTTTGGAAAAAAAAATATTTTTTTAGTTACTTTGGAAAAAAAAATATTTTTTTAGTTACTTTGGAAAAAAAATATTTTTTTAGTTACTTTGGAAAAAAAATATTTTTTTAGTTACTTTGGAAAAAAAAATATTTTTTTAGTTACTTTGGAAAAAAAAATATTTTTTTAGTTACTTTGGAAAAAAAAATATTTTTTTAGTTTCTTTGGAAAAAAAAATATTTTTTTTGTTACTTTGGGAAAAAAAATATTTTTTTAGTTACTTTGGAAAAAAAAATATTTTTTTAGTTTCTTTGGAAAAAAAAATATTTTTTTAGTTACTTTGGGAAAAAAAATATTTTTTTAGTTACTTTGGAAAAAAAAATATTTTTTTAGTTACTTTGGAAAAAAAAATATTTTTTTAGTTACTTTGGAAAAAAAATATTTTTTTAGTTACTTTGGAAAAAAAATATTTTTTTAGTTACTTTGGAAAAAAAAATATTTTTTTAGTTACTTTGGAAAAAAAAATATTTTTTTAGTTACTTTGGAAAAAAAAATATTTTTTTAGTTTCTTTGGAAAAAAAAATATTTTTTTAGTTACTTTGGAAAAAAAAATATTTTTTTAGTTTCTTTGGGAAAAAAAATATTTTTTTAGTTACTTTGGAAAAAAAAATATTTTTTTAGTTTCTTTGGAAAATTTTTTTTTTTTTAGTTACTTTGGAAAAAAAAAATTTTTTTAGTTTCTTTGGAAAAAAAAATATTTTTTTAGTTACTTTGGAAAAAAAAATATTTTTTTAGTTACTTTGGAAAAAAAATAATTTTTTAGTTACTTTGGAAAAAAAATATTTTTTTAGTTTCTTTGGAAAAAAAAATATTTTTTTAGTTACTTTGGAAAAAAAAATATTTTTTTAGTTACTTTGGAAAAAAAAATATTTTTTTAGTTACTTTGGAAAAAAAAATATTTTTTTAGTTACTTTGGAAAAAAAAAAATTTTTTTAGTTACTTTGGAAAAAAAAATATTTTTTTAGTTACTTTGGAAAAAAAAATATTTTTTTAGTTACTTTGGAAAAAAAAATATTTTTTTAGTTACTTTGGAAAAAAAAATATTTTTTTAGTTACTTTGGGAAAAAAAATATTTTTTTAGTTTCTTTGGAAAAAAAAATATTTTTTTAGTTACTTTGGAAAAAAAAATATTTTTTTAGTTACTTTGGAAAAAAAAATATTTTTTTAGTTACTTTGGAAAAAAAAATATTTTTTTAGTTACTTTGGAAAAAAAAATATTTTTTTAGTTACTTTGGAAAAAAAAATATTTTTTTAGTTACTTTGGGAAAAAAAATATTTTTTTAGTTACTTTGGAAAAAAAAATATTTTTTTAGTTTCTTTGGAAAAAAAAATATTTTTTTAGTTACTTTGGAAAAAAAAATATTTTTTTAGTTACTTTGGAAAAAAAAATATTTTTTTAGTTACTTTGGAAAAAAAAATATTTTTTTAGTTACTTTGGAAAAAAAAATATTTTTTTAGTTACTTTGGAAAAAAAAATATTTTTTTAGTTACTTTGGAAAAAAAAATATTTTTTTAGTTACTTTGGAAAAAAAAATATTTTTTTAGTTTCTTTGGAAAAAAAAAATTTTTTAGTTACTTTGGAAAAAAAAATATTTTTTTAGTTTCTTTGGGAAAAAAAATATTTTTTTAGTTACTTTGGAAAAAAAAATATTTTTTTTGTTACTTTGGGAAAAAACATATTTTTTTAGTTACTTTGGAAAAAAAAATATTTTTTTAGTTTCTTTGGAAAAAAAAATATTTTTTTAGTTACTTTGGGAAAAAAAATATTTTTTTAGTTACTTTGGAAAAAAAAATATTTTTTTAGTTACTTTGGAAAAAAAAATATTTTTTTAGTTACTTTGGAAAAAAAATATTTTTTTAGTTACTTTGGAAAAAAAATATTTTTTTAGTTACTTTGGAAAAAAAAATATTTTTTTAGTTACTTTGGAAAAAAAAATATTTTTTTAGTTACTTTGGAAAAAAAAAAATTTTTTTAGTTTCTTTGGAAAAAAAAATATTTTTTTTGTTACTTTGGGAAAAAAAATATTTTTTTAGTTACTTTGGAAAAAAAAATATTTTTTTAGTTTCTTTGGAAAAAAAAATATTTTTTTAGTTACTTTGGGAAAAAAAATATTTTTTTAGTTACTTTGGAAAAAAAAATATTTTTTTAGTTACTTTGGAAAAAAAAATATTTTTTTAGTTACTTTGGAAAAAAAATATTTTTTTAGTTACTTTGGAAAAAAAATATTTTTTTAGTTACTTTGGAAAAAAAAATATTTTTTTAGTTACTTTGGAAAAAAAAATATTTTTTTAGTTACTTTGGAAAAAAAAATATTTTTTTAGTTTCTTTGGAAAAAAAAATATTTTTTTAGTTACTTTGGAAAAAAAAATATTTTTTTAGTTTCTTTGGGAAAAAAAATATTTTTTTAGTTACTTTGGAAAAAAAAATATTTTTTTAGTTTCTTTGGAAAATTTTTTTTTTTTTAGTTACTTTGGAAAAAAAATTTTTTTTTAGTTTCTTTGGAAAAAAAAATATTTTTTTAGTTACTTTGGAAAAAAAAATATTTTTTTAGTTACTTTGGAAAAAAAATAATTTTTTAGTTACTTTGGAAAAAAAATATTTTTTTAGTTTCTTTGGAAAAAAAAATATTTTTTTAGTTACTTTGGAAAAAAAAATATTTTTTTAGTTACTTTGGAAAAAAAAATATTTTTTTAGTTACTTTGGAAAAAAAAATATTTTTTTAGTTACTTTGGAAAAAAAAATATTTTTTTAGTTACTTTGGAAAAAAAAATATTTTTTTAGTTACTTTGGAAAAAAAAATATTTTTTTAGTTACTTTGGAAAAAAAAATATTTTTTTAGTTACTTTGGAAAAAAAAATATTTTTTTAGTTACTTTGGGAAAAAAAATATTTTTTTAGTTTCTTTGGAAAAAAAAATATTTTTTTAGTTACTTTGGAAAAAAAAATATTTTTTTAGTTTCTTTGGAAAAAAAAATATTTTTTTAGTTACTTTGGAAAAAAAAATATTTTTTTAGTTACTTTGGAAAAAAAAATATTTTTTTAGTTACTTTGGAAAAAAAAATATTTTTTTAGTTACTTTGGAAAAAAAAATATTTTTTTAGTTACTTTGGAAAAAAAAATATTTTTTTAGTTACTTTGGAAAAAAAAATATTTTTTTAGTTACTTTGGAAAAAAAAAAATTTTTTTAGTTACTTTGGAAAAAAATATATTTTTTTAGTTACTTTGGAAAAAAAAATATTTTTTAGTTACTTTGGAAAAAAAAAAATTTTTTAGTTACTTTGGGAAAATTTTTTTTTTTTTTAGTTACTTTGGAAAAAAAAATTTTTTTTTAGTTTCTTTGGAAAAAAAAATATTTTTTTAGTTACTTTGGAAAAAAAAAATTTTTTTTAGTTACTTTGGAAAAAAAAAATTTTTTTTAGTTTCTTTGGGAAAAAAATTTTTTTTTTAGTTACTTTGGAAAAAAAAATATTTTTTTAGTTTCTTTGGAAAAAAAAATATTTTTTTAGTTACTTTGGAAAAAAAAATATTTTTTTAGTTACTTTGGAAAAAAAAATATTTTTTTAGTTACTTTGGAAAAAAAAATATTTTTTTAGTTTCTTTGGAAAAAAAAATATTTTTTAAGTTACTTTGGAAAAAAAAATATTTTTTTAGTTACTTTGGAAAAAAAAATATTTTTTTAGTTTCTTTGGAAAAAAAAAATATTTTTTTAGTTACTTTGGAAAAAAAATAATTTTTTTAGTTACTTTGGAAAAAAAAATATTTTTTTAGTTTCTTTGGAAAAAAAATATTTTTTTTAGTTACTTTGGAAAAAAAAATATTTTTTTAGTTTCTTTGGAAAAAATTTTTTTTTTTTAGTTACTTTGGAAAAAAAAATATTTTTTTAGTTTCTTTGGAAAAAAAAAATTTTTTTTAGTTACTTTGGAAAAAAAAATATTTTTTTAGTTACTTTGGAAAAAAAAAATTTTTTTTAGTTACTTTGGAAAAAAAAATATTTTTTTAGTTTCTTTGGAAAAAAAAATATTTTTTTAGTTACTTTGGAAAAAAAAATATTTTTTTAGTTACTTTGGAAAAAAAAATATTTTTTTAGTTACTTTGGAAAAAAAAATATTTTTTAGTTACTTTGGAAAAAAAAATATTTTTTAGTTACTTTGGGAAATTTTTTTTTTTTTTTAGTTACTTTGGAAAAAAAAATATTTTTTTAGTTACTTTGGAAAAACAAATATTTTTTTAGTTACTTTGGAAAAAAAAATATTTTTTTAGTTACTTTGGAAAAAAAAATATTTTTTTAGTTACTTTGGAAAAAAAATATTTTTTTAGTTACTTTGGAAAAAAAAATATTTTTTTAGTTACTTTGGAAAAAAAAATATTTTTTAGTTACTTTGGGAAATTTTTTTTTTTTTTTAGTTACTTTGGAAAAAAAAATTTTTTTTTAGTTTCTTTGGAAAAAAAATATTTTTTTAGTTACTTTGGAAAAAAAAAATTGTTTTAGTTACTTTGGAAAAAAAAAAAATTTTTTAGTTTCTTTGGGAAAAAAAAATTTTTTTTAGTTACTTTGGAAAAAAAAATATTTTTTAGTTACTTTGGAAAAAAAAAAATTTTTTAGTTACTTTGGGAAAATTTTTTTTTTTTTTAGTTACTTTGGAAAAAAATTTTTTTTTTAGTTTCTTTGGAAAAAAAAATTTTTTTTTAGTTACTTTGGAAAAAAAAATATTTTTTTAGTTTCTTTGGAAAAAAAAATATTTTTTTAGTTACTTTGGAAAAAAAAATATTTTTTTAGTTACTTTGGAAAAAAAAATATTTTTTTAGTTTCTTTGGAAAAAAAAATATTTTTTTAGTTACTTTGGAAAAAAAAATATTTTTTTAGTTACTTTGGAAAAAAAAATATTTTTTTAGTTACTTTGGAAAAAAAAAAATTTTTTTAGTTACTTTGGAAAAAAAAATTTTTTTTTAGTTACTTTGGAAAAAAAAAATTTTTTTAGTTTCTTTGGAAAAAAAAAATTTTTTTTAGTTACTTTGGAAAAAAAATTTTTTTTTTAGTTTCTTTGGAAAAAAAATATTTTTTTTTAGTTACTTTGGAAAAAAAAATATTTTTTTAGTTACTTTGGAAAAAAAAATATTTTTTTAGTTTCTTTGGAAAAAAAAATATTTTTTTAGTTACTTTGGAAAAAAAAATATTTTTTTAGTTACTTTGGAAAAAAAAATATTTTTTTAGTTTCTTTGGAAAAAAAAATATTTTTTTAGTTACTTTGGGAAAAAAAATATTTTTTTAGTTACTTTGGAAAAAAAAAATTTTTTTAGTTACTTTGGAAAAAAAAATATTTTTTTAGTTACTTTGGAAAAAAAAATTTTTTTTAGTTACTTTGGAAAAAAAAATATTTTTTTAGTTACTTTGGAAAAAAAAATATTTTTTTAGTTACTTTGGAAAAAAAAATATTTTTTTAGTTACTTTGGAAAAAAATATATTTTTTTAGTTACTTTGGAAAAAAAAATATTTTTTTAGTTACTTTGGAAAAAAAAAATATTTTTTTAGTTTCTTTGGAAAAAAAAAAAATTTTTTAGTTACTTTGGAAAAAAAAATATTTTTTTAGTTACTTTGGAAAAAAAATATTTTTTTTAGTTACTTTGGAAAAAAAAAATATTTTTTAGTTACTTTGGAAAAAAAAATATTTTTTTAGTTTCTTTGGAAAAAAAAATATTTTTTTAGTTACTTTGGAAAAAAAAAAATTTTTTTAGTTACTTTGGAAAAAAAAAAAAATTTTTTAGTTACTTTGGAAAAAAAAATATTTTTTTAGTTACTTTGGAAAAAAAAATATTTTTTTAGTTACTTTGGAAAAAAAAAAATTTTTTTAGTTACTTTGGAAAAAAAAATATTTTTTTAGTTTCTTTGGAAAAAACATTTTTTTTTTAGTTACTTTGGAAAAAAAAATATTTTTTTAGTTACTTTGGAAAAAAATATATATTTTTAGTTTCTTTGGAAAAAAAAATATTTTTTTAGTTACTTTGGAAAAAAAAATATTTTTTTAGTTACTTTGGAAAAAAAAATATTTTTTTAGTTACTTTGGAAAAAAAAATATTTTTTTAGTTACTTTGGAAAAAAAATATTTTTTTAGTTACTTTGGAAAAAAAAATATTTTTTTAGTTACTTTGGAAAAAAAAATATTTTTTTAGTTACTTTGGAAAAAAAAATATTTTTTTAGTTACTTTGGAAAAAAAAATATTTTTTTAGTTTCTTTGGAAAAAAAATTTGTTTTAGTTACTTTGGAAAAAAAAATATTTTTTTAGTTTCTTTGGGAAAAAAAATATTTTTTTAGTTACTTTGGAAAAAAAAATATTTTTTTAGTTTCTTTGGAAAAAAAATATTTTTTTAGTTACTTTGGGAAAAAAAATATTTTTTTAGTTACTTTGGAAAAAAAAAATTTTTTTTAGTTACTTTGGAAAAAAAAATATTTTTTTAGTTACTTTGGAAAAAAAAATATTTTTTTAGTTACTTTGGAAAAAAAAATATTTTTTTAGTTACTTTGGAAAAAAAAATATTTTTTTAGTTACTTTGGAAAAAAAAATATTTTTTTAGTTACTTTGGAAAAAAAAATATTTTTTTAGTTACTTTGGAAAAAAAAATATTTTTTTAGTTACTTTGGAAAAAAAAATATTTTTTTAGTTACTTTGGAAAAAAAAATATTTTTTAGTTACTTTGGAAAAAAAAATATTTTTTTAGTTACTTTGGAAAAAAAAATATTTTTTTAGTTACTTTGGAAAAAAAAATATTTTTTTAGTTACTTTGGAAAAAAAAATATTTTTTTAGTTACTTTGGAAAAAAAAATATTTTTTTAGTTACTTTGGAAAAAAAAATATTTTTTTAGTTTCTTTGGAAAAAAAAATATTTTTTTAGTTACTTTGGAAAAAAATATATTTTTTTAGTTACTTTGGAAAAAAAAATATTTTTTTAGTTACTTTGGAAAAAAAAATATTTTTTTAGTTACTTTGGAAAAAAAAATATTTATTTAGTTACTTTGGAAAAAAAAATATTTTTTTAGTTACTTTGGAAAAAAAAATATTTTTTTAGTTACTTTGGAAAAAAAAATATTTTTTTAGTTACTTTGGAAAAAAAAATATTTTTTTAGTTACTTTGGGAAAAAAAATATTTTTTTAGTTTCTTTGGAAAAAAAAATATTTTTTTAGTTACTTTGGAAAAAAAAATATTTTTTTAGTTTCTTTGGAAAAAAAAATATTTTTATAGTTACTTTGGAAAAAAAATATTTTTTTAGTTACTTTGGAAAAAAAAATATTTTTTTAGTTACTTTGGAAAAAAAAATATTTTTTTAGTTACTTTGAAAAAAAAATAATATTTTTTTAGTTACTTTGGAAAAAAAAAAATTTTTTTAGTTACTTTGGAAAAAAAAATATTTTTTTAGTTACTTTGGAAAAAAAAATATTTTTTTAGTTACTTTGGGAAAAAAAAAAATTTTTTAGTTACTTTGGAAAAAAAAAATTTTTTTTAGTTACTTTGGAAAAAAAAATATTTTTTTAGTTTCTTTGGAAAAAAAATATTTTTTTAGTTACTTTGGAAAAAAAAATATTTTTTTAGTTACTTTGGAAAAAAAAATATTTTTTTAGTTACTTTGGAAAAAAAAATATTTTTTTAGTTTCTTTGGAAAAAAAATTTTTTTTTTAGTTACTTTGGAAAAAAAAATATTTTTTTAGTTACTTTGGAAAAAAAAATATTTTTTTAGTTACTTTGGAAAAAAAAATTTTTTTTTAGTTTCTTTGGAAAAAAAAATATTTTTTTAGTTTCTTTGGAAAAAAAAAATTTTTTTAGTTACTTTGGAAAAAAAAATATTTTTTTAGTTACTTTGGAAAAAAAAATATTTTTTTAGTTACTTTGGAAAAAAAAAATATTTTTTTAGTTACTTTGGAAAAAAAAAATTTTTTTTAGTTACTTTGGAAAAAAAAAAATTTTTTTAGTTACTTTGGAAAAAAAAATATTTTTTTAGTTTCTTTGGAAAAAAAAATATTTTTTTAGTTACTTTGGAAAAAAAAAAAAAATTTTAGTTACTTTGGAAAAAAAAAAATTTTTTTAGTTACTTTGGAAAAAAAAATATTTTTTTAGTTACTTTGGAAAAAAAAATATTTTTTTAGTTACTTTGGAAAAAAAAATATTTTTTTAGTTACTTTGGAAAAAAAAATATTTTTTTAGTTACTTTGGAAAAAAAAATATTTTTTTAGTTACTTTGGAAAAAAAAATATTTTTTTAGTTACTTTGGGAAAAAAAATAATTTTTTAGTTACTTTGGAAAAAAAAATATTTTTTTAGTTACTTTGGAAAAAAAAATATTTTTTTAGTTACTTTGGAAAAAAAAATATTTTTTTAGTTACTTTGGGAAAAAAAATAATTTTTTAGTTACTTTGGAAAAAAAAATATTTTTTTAGTTACTTTGGAAAAAAAAATATTTTTTTAGTTACTTTGGAAAAAAAAATATTTTTTTAGTTACTTTGGAAAAAAAAATATTTTTTTAGTTACTTTGGGAAAAAAAAATTTTTTTTAGTTACTTTGGAAAAAAAAAATTTTTTTTAGTTACTTTGGAAAAAAAAATATTTTTTTAGTTTCTTTGGAAAAAAAAATATTTTTTTAGTTACTTTGTAAAAAAAAATTTTTTTTTAGTTACTTTGGAAAAAAAAAATTTTTTTTAGTTTCTTTGGAAAAAAAAAAAATTTTTTAGTTACTTTGGAAAAAAAAATATTTTTTTAGTTTCTTTGGAAAAAAAAATATTTTTTTAGTTACTTTGGAAAAAAAAATATTTTTTTAGTTACTTTGGAAAAAAAAATATTTTTTTAGTTACTTTGGAAAAAAAAATATTTTTTTAGTTTCTTTGGAAAAATTTTTTTTTTTTAGTTACTTTGGAAAAAAAAATATTTTTTTAGTTACTTTGGAAAAAAAAATATTTTTTTAGTTACTTTGGAAAAAAAAATATTTTTTTAGTTTCTTTGGAAAAAAAAAATATTTTTTTAGTTTCTTTGGAAAAAAAAATATTTTTTTAGTTACTTTGGAAAAAAAATATTTTTTTAGTTACTTTGGAAAAAAAAATATTTTTTTAGTTACTTTGGAAAAAAAAAATATTTTTTTAGTTACTTTGGAAAAAAAAAATTTTTTTTAGTTACTTTGGAAAAAAAAAATTTTTTTTAGTTACTTTGGAAAAAAAAATATTTTTTTAGTTTCTTTGGAAAAAAAAATATTTTTTTAGTTACTTTGGAAAAAAAAAAAATTTTTTAGTTACTTTGGAAAAAAAAAAATTTTTTTTAGTTACTTTGGAAAAAAAAATATTTTTTTAGTTACTTTGGAAAAAAAAATATTTTTTTAGTTACTTTGGAAAAAAAATATTTTTTTAGTTACTTTGGAAAAAAAAATATTTTTTTAGTTACTTTGGAAAAAAAAATATTTTTTTAGTTACTTTGGAAAAAAAAATATTTTTTTAGTTACTTTGGGAAAAAAAATAATTTTTTAGTTACTTTGGAAAAAAAAATATTTTTTTAGTTTCTTTGGAAAAAAAAATATTTTTTTAGTTACTTTGGAAAATTTTTTTTTTTTTTAGTTACTTTGGAAAAAAAAATATTTTTTTAGTTACTTTGGAAAAAAAAATATTTTTTTAGTTACTTTGGAAAAAAAAATATTTTTTTAGTTTCTTTGGAAAAAAATTTTTTTTTTTAGTTACTTTGGAAAAAAAAATATTTTTTTAGTTACTTTGGAAAAAAAAATATTTTTTTAGTTACTTTGGAAAAAAAAATATTTTTTTAGTTTCTTTGGAAAAAAAAATATTTTTTTAGTTTCTTTGGAAAAAAAAATATTTTTTTAGTTACTTTGGAAAAAAAATATTTTTTTAGTTACTTTGGAAAAAAAAATATTTTTTTAGTTACTTTGGAAAAAAAAAATATTTTTTTAGTTACTTTGGAAAAAAAAAATTTTTTTTAGTTACTTTGGAAAAAAAAAAAATTTTTTAGTTACTTTGGAAAAAAAATATTTTTTTAGTTTCTTTGGAAAAAAAAATATTTTTTTAGTTACTTTGGAAAAAAAAAAATTTTTTTAGTTACTTTGGAAAAAAAAATATTTTTTTAGTTACTTTGGAAAAAAAAATATTTTTTTAGTTACTTTGGAAAAAAAAATATTTTTTTAGTTACTTTGGGAAAAAAAATAATTTTTTAGTTACTTTGGAAAAAAAAATATTTTTTTAGTTTCTTTGGAAAAAAAAATATTTTTTTAGTTACTTTGGAAAAAAATTTTTTTTTTAGTTACTTTGGAAAAAAAAATATTTTTTTAGTTTCTTTGGAAAAAAATTTTTTTTTTTAGTTACTTTGGAAAAAAAAATATTTTTTTAGTTTCTTTGGAAAAAACATTTTTTTTTTAGTTACTTTGGAAAAAAAAATATTTTTTTAGTTACTTTGGAAAAAAAAATATATTTTTAGTTTCTTTGGAAAAAAAAATATTTTTTTAGTTACTTTGGAAAAAAAAATATTTTTTTAGTTACTTTGGAAAAAAAAATATTTTTTTAGTTACTTTGGAAAAAAAAATATTTTTTTAGTTACTTTGGAAAAAAAATATTTTTTTAGTTACTTTGGAAAAAAAAATATTTTTTTAGTTACTTTGGAAAAAAAAATATTTTTTTAGTTACTTTGGAAAAAAAAATATTTTTTTAGTTTCTTTGGAAAAAAAAATATTTTTTTAGTTTCTTTGGAAAAAAAATTTTTTTTAGTTACTTTGGAAAAAAAAATATTTTTTTAGTTTCTTTGGGAAAAAAAATATTTTTTTAGTTACTTTGGAAAAAAAAATATTTTTTTAGTTACTTTGGAAAAAAAAATATTTTTTTAGTTACTTTGGAAAAAAAAATATTTTTTTAGTTTCTTTGGAAAAAAAAATATTTTTTTAGTTACTTTGGGAAAAAAAATATTTTTTTAGTTACTTTGGAAAAAAAAATTTTTTTTTAGTTACTTTGGAAAAAAAAAAATTTTTTTAGTTACTTTGGAAAAAAAAATATTTTTTTAGTTACTTTGGAAAAAAAAAATATTTTTTTAGTTACTTTGGAAAAAAAAATATTTTTTTAGTTACTTTGGAAAAAAAAATATTTTTTTAGTTACTTTGGAAAAAAAAATATTTTTTTAGTTACTTTGGAAAAAAAAATATTTTTTTAGTTACTTTGGAAAAAAAAATATTTTTTTAGTTACTTTGGAAAAAAAAATATTTTTTAGTTACTTTGGAAAAAAAAATATTTTTTTAGTTACTTTGGGAAAAAAAATATTTTTTTAGTTACTTTGGAAAAAAAAATATTTTTTTAGTTACTTTGGAAAAAAAAATATTTTTTTAGTTACTTTGGAAAAAAAAATATTTTTTTAGTTACTTTGGAAAAAAAAATATTTTTTTAGTTACTTTGGAAAAAAAAATATTTTTTTAGTTTCTTTGGAAAAAAAAATATTTTTTTAGTTACTTTGGAAAAAAATATATTTTTTTAGTTACTTTGGAAAAAAAAATATTTTTTTAGTTACTTTGGAAAAAAAAAATTTTTTTAGTTACTTTGGAAAAAAAAATATTTATTTAGTTACTTTGGAAAAAAAAATA
>NW_027635112.1:0-200117 GCF_949748355.1 Melanostigma gelatinosum | reverse complement strand
AAAAAAATATTAATTTTTTAGTTACTTTGGAAAAAAAAATATTTTTTTAGTTACTTTGGAAAAAAAAATATTTTTTTAGTTACTTGGAAAAAAAATATTTTTAATTACTTTGGAAAAAAAATATTTTTTTAGTTACTTTGGAAAAAAAAAATTTTTAGTTACTTTGGAAAAAAAATTTTTTTAGTTACTTTGGAAATTTTTTTTTTTTTTAGTTACTTTGGAAAAAAAAATATTTTTTTAGTTACTTTGGAAAAAAAAAAATTTTTTTAGTTACTTTGGAAAAAATTTTTTTTTTTTAGTTACTTTGGAAAAAAAAACATTTTTTTAGTTACTTTGGGAAAAAAAATATTTTTTTAGTTACTTTGGAAAAAAAAATATTTTTTTAGTTACTTTGGAAAAAAAAATTTTTTTAGTTACTTTGGAAAAAAATTTTTTTTTTTAGTTTCTTTGTAAAAAAAAATTTTTTTTTTAGTTACTTTGGAAAAAAAAAATTTTTTTTAGTTTCTTTGGAAAAAAAATATTTTTTTAGTTACTTTGGAAAAAAATAATTTTTTAGTTACTTTGGAAAAAAAAATATTTTTTTAGTTACTTTGGAAAAAAAAATATTTTTTTAGTTACTTTGAAAAAAAAAATATATTTTTAGTTACTTTGGAAAAAAAATATTTTTTTAGTTACTTTGGAAAAAAAAATATTTTTTTAGTTACTTTGGAAAAAAAATATTTTTTTAGTTACTTTGGAAAAAAAAATATTTTTTAGTTACTTTGGAAAAAAAAAATATTTTTTTAGTTACTTTGGAATTTTTTTATTTTTTTAGTTACTTTGGAAAAAAAAAAAAAAATTTTAGTTACTTTTGGAAAAAAAATTATTTTTTTAGTTACTTTGGAAAAAAAAATATTTTTTTAGTTACTTTGGAAAAAAAAAAAAAATTTAGTTTCTTTGGAAAAAAAAAATGTTTTTAGTTACTTTGGAAAAAAAAAATATTTTTTACTTTCTTTGGAAAAAAAAATATTTTTTTAGTTACTTTGGAAAAAAAAATATTTTTTTAGTTTCTTTGGAAAAAAAATATTTTTTTAGTTATTTGGAAAAAAAAATATTTTTTTAGTTACTTTGGAAAAAAAAATTTTTTTTTAGTTTCTTTGGAAAAAAAAATATTTTTTTAGTTACTTTGGAAAAAAAAATATTTTTTTAGTTTCTTTGGAAAAAAAATTATTTTTTTAGTTACTTTGGAAAAAAAAATATTTTTTTAGTTACTTTGGAAAAAAAAAAAAATTTAGTTTCTTTGGAAAAAAAAAATGTTTTTAGTTACTTTGGAAAAAAAAAATTTTTTTTAGTTTCTTTGGAAAAAAAAATATTTTTTTAGTTACTTTGGAAAAAAAAATATTTTTTTAGTTTCTTTGGAAAAAAAAATATTTTTTTAGTTACTTTGGAAAAAAAATATTTTTTTAGTTACTTTGGAAAAAAAAATATTTTTTTAGTTACTTTGGAAAAAAAAATATTTTTTTAGTTACTTTGGAAAAAAAAATATTTTTTTAGTTACTTTGGAAAAAAAAATATTTTTTTAGTTACTTTGGAAAAAAAAATATTTTTTAGTTACTTTGGAAAAAAAATATTTTTTTAGTTACTTTGGAAAAAAAAATATTTTTTAGTTACTTTGGGAAAAAAAATATTTTTTTAGTTACTTTGGAAATTTTTTTATTTTTTTAGTTACTTTGGAAAAAAAAAAATTTTTTTAGTTACTTTGGAAAAAAATTTATTTTTTTAGTTACTTTGGAAAAAAAAAAATTTTTTAGTTTCTTTGGAAAAAAAAAATTTTTTTTAGTTACTTTGAAAAACAATTTTTTTTTTAGTTTCTTTGGAAAAAAAAATATTTTTTTAGTTACTTTGGAAAAAAAATATTTTTTTTAGTTTCTTTGGAAAAAAAAATATTTTTTTAGTTACTTTGGAAAAAAAAATATTTTTTTTAGTTACTTTGGAAAAAAAATATTTTTTTAGTTACTTTGGGAAAAAAAATATTTTTTTAGTTACTTTGGAAAAAAAAAAAAAATTTTAGTTACTTTGGAAAAAAAAAAATTTTTTTAGTTTCTTTGGAAAAAAAAAATTTTTTAGTTACTTTGGAAAAAAAAATTTTTTTTTAGTTTCTTTGGAAAAAAAAATATTTTTTTAGTTACTTTGGAAAAAAAAATATTTTTTTAGTTACTTTGGAAAAAAAAATATTTTTTTAGTTACTTTGGAAAAAAATATTTTTTTTTAGTTACTTGGAAAAAATATATTTTTTAGTTACTTTGGAAAAAAAAATATTTTTTTAGTTACTTTGGAAAAAAAAATATTTTTTTAGTTACTTTGGAAAAAAAATATTTTTTAGTTACTTTGGAAAAAAAATTTTTTTTTAGTTACTTTGGAAAAAAAAATTTTTTTTAGTTACTTTGGAAAAAAAAATTTTTTTAGTTACTTTGGAAAAAAAAATATTTTTTTAGTTACTTTGGAAAAAAAAATATTTTTTTAGTTACTTTGGGAAAAAAAATATTTTTTTAGTTACTTTGGAAAAAAAAATATTTTTTTTTAGTTACTTTGGAAAAAAAAATATTTTTTTAGTTACTTTGGGAAAAAAAATATTTTTTAGTTACTTTGGAAAAAAAAAAATTTTTTTAGTTACTTTGGAAAAAAAAAAAAATTTTTAGTTACTTTGGAAAAAAAAAAATTTTGTTAGTTTCTTGGAAAAAAAAATTTTTTTTAGTTACTTTGGAAAAAAAAATTTTTTTTTAGTTTCTTTGGAAAAAAAAAATTTTTTTTAGTTACTTTGGAAAAAAAAATATTTTTTTAGTTACTTTGGAAAAAAAAAATTTTTTTAGTTACTTTGGAAAAATAAATATTTTTTTAGTTACTTTGGAAAAAAAATATTTTTTTAGTTACTTTGGAAAAAAAAATATTTTTTTAGTTACTTTGGAAAAAAAAATATTTTTTTAGTTACTTTGGAAAAAAAAATATTTTTTTAGTTACTTTGAAAAAAAAAATTTTTTTAGTTACTTTGGAAAGATTTTTTTTTTTTTAGTTACTTTGGAAAAAAAAACATTTTTTTAGTTACTTTGGGAAAAAAAATATTTTTTTAGTTACTTTGGAAAAAAAAATATTTTTTTAGTTACTTTGGAAAAAAAAATTTTTTTAGTTACTTTGGAAAAAAATTTTTTTTTTTAGTTTCTTTGTAAAAAAAAATTTTTTTTTAGTTACTTCGGAAAAAAAAAATTTTTTTTAGTTTCTTTGGAAAAAAAATATTTTTTTAGTTACTTTGGAAAAAAAATATTTTTTTAGTTACTTTGGAAAAAAAAATATTTTTTTAGTTACTTTGGAAAAAAAAATATTTTTTTAGTTACTTTGGAAAAAAAAATATATTTTTAGTTACTTTGGAAAAAAAAATATTTTTTTAGTTACTTTGGAAAAAAAAATATTTTTTTAGTTACTTTGGAAAAAAAATATTTTTTTAGTTACTTTGGAAAAAAAAATATTTTTTAGTTACTTTGGAAAAAAAAATATTTTTTTAGTTACTTTGGAATTTTTTTTATTTTTTTAGTTACTTTGGAAAAAAAAAAAAAATTTTAGTTACTTTGGAAAAAAAATTATTTTTTTAGTTACTTTGGAAAAAAAAATATTTTTTTAGTTACTTTGGAAAAAAAAAAAAAATTTAGTTTCTTTGGAAAAAAAAAATGTTTTTAGTTACTTTGGAAAAAAAAAATATTTTTTACTTTCTTTGGAAAAAAAAATATTTTTTTAGTTACTTTGGAAAAAAAAATATTTTTTTAGTTTCTTTGGAAAAAAAAATATTTTTTTAGTTATTTTGGAAAAAAAAATATTTTTTTAGTTACTTTGGAAAAAAAATTTTTTTTTTAGTTTCTTTGGAAAAAAAAATATTTTTTTAGTTACTTTGGAAAAAAAAATATTTTTTTAGTTTCTTTGGAAAAAAAATTATTTTTTTAGTTACTTTGGAAAAAAAAATATTTTTTTAGTTACTTTGGAAAAAAAAAAAAAAATTTAGTTTCTTTGGAAAAAAAAAATGTTTTTAGTTACTTTGGAAAAAAAAATTTTTTTTTAGTTTCTTTGGAAAAAAAAATATTTTTTTAGTTACTTTGGAAAAAAAAATATTTTTTTAGTTTCTTTGGAAAAAAAAATATTTTTTTAGTTACTTTGGAAAAAAAAATATTTTTTTAGTTACTTTGGAAAAAAAAATATTTTTTTAGTTACTTTGGAAAAAAAAATATTTTTTTAGTTACTTTGGAAAAAAAAATATTTTTTTAGTTACTTTGGAAAAAAAAATATTTTTTTAGTTACTTTGGAAAAAAAAATATTTTTTTAGTTACTTTGGAAAAAAAATATTTTTTTAGTTACTTTGGAAAAAAAAATATTTTTTAGTTACTTTGGGAAAAAAAATATTTTTTTAGTTACTTTGGAAATTTTTTTATTTTTTTAGTTACTTTGGAAAAAAAAAAATTTTTTTAGTTACTTTGGAAAAAAAATTATTTTTTTAGTTACTTTGGAAAAAAAAAAAATTTTTTAGTTTCTTTGGAAAAAAAATTTTTTTTTTAGTTACTTTGAAAAACAATTTTTTTTTTAGTTTCTTTGGAAAAAAAAATATTTTTTTAGTTACTTTGGAAAAAAAAATATTTTTTTAGTTTCTTTGGAAAAAAAAATATTTTTTTAGTTACTTTGGAAAAAAAAATATTTTTTTAGTTACTTTGGAAAAAAAATATTTTTTTAGTTACTTTGGGAAAAAAAATATTTTTTTAGTTACTTTGGAAAAAAAAAAAAAATTTTAGTTACTTTGGAAAAAAAAATTTTTTTTTAGTTTCTTTGGAAAAAAAAAAAATTTTTAGTTACTTTGGAAAAAAAATTTTTTTTTAGTTTCTTTGGAAAAAAAAATATTTTTTTAGTTACTTTGGAAAAAAAAATATTTTTTTAGTTACTTTGGAAAAAAAAATATTTTTTTAGTTACTTTGGAAAAAAATATTTTTTTTTAGTTACTTTGGAAAAAAAATATTTTTTTAGTTACTTTGGAAAAAAAAATATTTTTTTAGTTACTTTGGAAAAAAAAATATTTTTTTAGTTACTTTGGAAAAAAAAATATTTTTTTAGTTACTTTGGAAAAAAAATTTTTTTTTTAGTTACTTTGGAAAAAAAAAATTTTTTTTAGTTACTTTGGAAAAAAAAAATTTTTTAGT
The DNA here is from genome assembly GCF_949748355.1 of Melanostigma gelatinosum. Taxonomy (NCBI): domain Eukaryota; kingdom Metazoa; phylum Chordata; class Actinopteri; order Perciformes; family Zoarcidae; genus Melanostigma; species Melanostigma gelatinosum. The sequence continues at coordinate 194,910 of NW_027635112.1, read as the reverse complement.
TACTTTGGAAAAAAAAATATTTTTTTAGTTACTTTGGAAAAAAATATATTTTTTTAGTTACTTTGGGAAAAAAAATATTTTTTTAGTTACTTTGGAAAAAAAAATATTTTTTTAGTTACTTTGGAAAAAAAAATATTTTTTTAGTTACTTTGGAAAAAAAAATATTTTTTTAGTTACTTTGGAAAAAAAAATATTTTTTTAGTTACTTTGGAAAAAAAAATATTTTTTTAGTTACTTTGGAAAAAAAAATTTTTTTTAGTTACTTTGGAAAAAAAATATTTTTTTAGTTTCTTTGGAAAAAAAAAAATTTTTTTAGTTACTTTGGAAAAAAAAATATTTTTTTAGTTACTTTGGAAAAAAAAATATTTTTTTAGTTACTTTGGAAAAAAAATATTTTTTTAGTTACTTTGGAAAAAAAATATTTTTTTAGTTACTTTGGAAAAAAAAATATTTTTTTAGTTACTTTGGAAAAAAAATTATTTTTTTAGTTACTTTGGAAAAAAAAATATTTTTTTAGTTACTTTGGAAAAAAAAATATTTTTTTAGTTACTTTGGGAAAAAAAATATTTTTTTAGTTACTTTGGAAAAAAAAATATTTTTTTAGTTACTTTGGAAAAAAAAATATTTTTTTAGTTACTTTGGAAAAAAAAATATTTTTTTAATTACTTTGGAAAAAAAATATTTTTTTAGTTACTTTGGAAAAAAAAAATTTTTTTAGTTACTTTGGAAAAAAAAATTTTTTTTAGTTACTTTGGAAATTTTTTTTTTTTTTAGTTACTTTGGAAAAAAAAATATTTTTTTAGTTACTTTGGAAAAAAAATTTTTTTTTAGTTACTTTGGAAAAATTTTTTTTTTTTTAGTTACTTTGGAAAAAAAAACATTTTTTTAGTTACTTTGGGAAAAAAAATATTTTTTTAGTTACTTTGGAAAAAAAAATATTTTTTTAGTTACTTTGGAAAAAAAAATTTTTTTAGTTACTTTGGAAAAAAATTTTTTTTTTTAGTTTCTTTGTAAAAAAAAATTTTTTTTTAGTTACTTTGGAAAAAAAAAATTTTTTTTAGTTTCTTTGGAAAAAAAATATTTTTTTAGTTACTTTGGAAAAAAAATATTTTTTTAGTTACTTTGGAAAAAAAAATATTTTTTTAGTTACTTTGGAAAAAAAAATATTTTTTTAGTTACTTTGGAAAAAAAAATATATTTTTAGTTACTTTGGAAAAAAAAATATTTTTTTAGTTACTTTGGAAAAAAAAATATTTTTTTAGTTACTTTGGAAAAAAAATATTTTTTTAGTTACTTTGGAAAAAAAAATATTTTTTAGTTACTTTGGAAAAAAAAATATTTTTTTAGTTACTTTGGAATTTTTTTTTATTTTTTTAGTTACTTTGGAAAAAAAAAAAAAAATTTTAGTTACTTTGGAAAAAAAATTATTTTTTTAGTTACTTTGGAAAAAAAAATATTTTTTTAGTTACTTTGGAAAAAAAAAAAAAATTTAGTTTCTTTGGAAAAAAAAAATGTTTTTAGTTACTTTGGAAAAAAAAAATATTTTTTACTTTCTTTGGAAAAAAAAATATTTTTTTAGTTACTTTGGAAAAAAAAATATTTTTTTAGTTTCTTTGGAAAAAAAAATATTTTTTTAGTTATTTTGGAAAAAAAAATATTTTTTTAGTTACTTTGGAAAAAAAAATTTTTTTTTAGTTTCTTTGGAAAAAAAAATATTTTTTTAGTTACTTTGGAAAAAAAAATATTTTTTTAGTTTCTTTGGAAAAAAAATTATTTTTTTAGTTACTTTGGAAAAAAAATATTTTTTTAGTTACTTTGGAAAAAAAAAAAAAATTTAGTTTCTTTGGAAAAAAAAAATGTTTTTAGTTACTTTGGAAAAAAAAAATTTTTTTTAGTTTCTTTGGAAAAAAAAATATTTTTTTAGTTACTTTGGAAAAAAAAATATTTTTTTAGTTTCTTTGGAAAAAAAAATATTTTTTTAGTTACTTTGGAAAAAAAAATATTTTTTTAGTTACTTTGGAAAAAAATATATTTTTTTAGTTACTTTGGAAAAAAAAATATTTTTTTAGTTACTTTGGAAAAAAAAATATTTTTTTAGTTACTTTGGAAAAAAAAATATTTTTTTAGTTACTTTGGAAAAAAAAATATTTTTTTAGTTACTTTGGAAAAAAAATATTTTTTTAGTTACTTTGGAAAAAAAAATATTTTTTAGTTACTTTGGGAAAAAAAATATTTTTTTAGTTACTTTGGAAATTTTTTTATTTTTTTAGTTACTTTGGAAAAAAAAAAATTTTTTTAGTTACTTTGGAAAAAAATTTATTTTTTTAGTTACTTTGGAAAAAAAAAAAATTTTTTAGTTTCTTTGGAAAAAAAAAATTTTTTTTAGTTACTTTGAAAAACAATTTTTTTTTTAGTTTCTTTGGAAAAAAAAATATTTTTTTAGTTACTTTGGAAAAAAAAATATTTTTTTAGTTTCTTTGGAAAAAAAAATATTTTTTTAGTTACTTTGGAAAAAAAAATATTTTTTTAGTTACTTTGGAAAAAAAATATTTTTTTAGTTACTTTGGGAAAAAAAATATTTTTTTAGTTACTTTGGAAAAAAAAAAAAAATTTTAGTTACTTTGGAAAAAAAAAATTTTTTTTAGTTTCTTTGGAAAAAAAAAAAATTTTTAGTTACTTTGGAAAAAAAAATTTTTTTTTAGTTTCTTTGGAAAAAAAAATATTTTTTTAGTTACTTTGGAAAAAAAAATATTTTTTTAGTTACTTTGGAAAAAAAAATATTTTTTTAGTTACTTTGGAAAAAAATATTTTTTTTTAGTTACTTTGGAAAAAAAATATTTTTTTAGTTACTTTGGAAAAAAAAATATTTTTTTAGTTACTTTGGAAAAAAATATATTTTTTTAGTTACTTTGGAAAAAAAAATATTTTTTTAGTTACTTTGGAAAAAAAAATTTTTTTTTAGTTACTTTGGAAAAAAAAAATTTTTTTTAGTTACTTTGGAAAAAAAAATTTTTTTAGTTACTTTGGAAAAAAAAATATTTTTTTAGTTACTTTGGAAAAAAAAATATTTTTTTAGTTACTTTGGGAAAAAAAATATTTTTTTAGTTACTTTGGAAAAAAAAATATTTTTTTAGTTACTTTGGAAAAAAAAATATTTTTTTAGTTACTTTGGAAAAAAAAATATTTTTTTAGTTACTTTGGAAAAAAAAATATTTTTTTAGTTACTTTGGAAAAAAAAATATTTTTTTAGTTACTTTGGAAAAAAATTTTTTTTTTAGTTACTTTGGAAAAAAAAATTTTTTTTAGTTTCTTTGGAAAAAAAAAAAAATTTTTAGTTACTTTGGAAAAAAAAATATTTTTTTAGTTACTTTGGAAAAAAAAATATTTTTTTAGTTACTTTGGAAAAAAAATATTTTTTTAGTTACTTTGGAAAAAAAATATTTTTTTAGTTACTTTGGGAAAAAAAATATTTTTTTAGTTACTTTGGAAAAAAAAATATTTTTTTAGTTACTTTGGAAAAAAAAATATTTTTTTAGTTACTTTGGAAAAAAAAATATTTTTTTAGTTACTTTGGAAAAAAAAATATTTTTTTAGTTACTTTGGAAAAAAAAATATTTTTTTAGTTACTTTGGAAAAAAATTTTTTTTTTAGTTACTTTGGAAAAAAAAATTTTTTTTAGTTTCTTTGGAAAAAAAAAAATTTTTTAGTTACTTTGGAAAAAAAAATATTTTTTTAGTTACTTTGGAAAAAAAAATATTTTTTTAGTTACTTTGGAAAAAAAATATTTTTTTAGTTACTTTGGAAAAAAAATATTTTTTTAGTTACTTTGGAAAAAAAAATATTTTTTTAGTTACTTTGGAAAAAAAATTATTTTTTTAGTTACTTTGGAAAAAAAAATATTTTTTTAGTTACTTTGGAAAAAAAAATATTTTTTTAGTTACTTTGGGAAAAAAAATATTTTTTTAGTTACTTTGGAAAAAAAAATATTTTTTTAGTTACTTTGGAAAAAAAAATATTTTTTTAGTTACTTTGGAAAAAAAAATATTTTTTTAATTACTTTGGAAAAAAAATATTTTTTTAGTTACTTTGGAAAAAAAAAATTTTTTTAGTTACTTTGGAAAAAAAAATTTTTTTTAGTTACTTTGGAAAATTTTTTTTTTTTTAGTTACTTTGGAAAAAAAAATATTTTTTTAGTTACTTTGGAAAAAAAAAATTTTTTTAGTTACTTTGGAAAAAAAAATATTTTTTTAGTTACTTTGGAAAAAAAAATATTTTTTTAGTTACTTTGGAAAAAAAAATATTTTTTTAGTTACTTTGGAAATTTTTTTTTTTTTTTAGTTACTTTGGAAAAAAAAATATTTTTTTAGTTTCTTTGGAAAAAAAAAAAAATTTTTAGTTACTTTGGAAAAAAATATATTTTTTTAGTTTCTTTGGAAAAAAAATTATTTTTTTAGTTACTTTGGAAAAAAAAATATTTTTTTAGTTACTTTGGAAAAAAAAATATTTTTTTAGTTTCTTTGGAAAAAAAAATATTTTTTTAGTTACTTTGGAAAAAAAATATTTTTTTAGTTACTTTGGAAAAAAAAATTTTTTTAGTTACTTTGGAAAAAAAATAATTTTTTTAGTTACTTTGGAAAAAAAATTATTTTTTTAGTTACTTTGGAAAAAAAAATATTTTTTTAGTTTCTTTGGGAAAAAAAAATTTTTTTTAGTTACTTTGGAAAAAAAAATTTTTTTAGTTACTTTGGAAAAAAAAAATTTTTTTTAGTTACTTTGGAAAAAAAAAAAATTTTTTAGTTTCTTTGGAAAAAAATATATTTTTTTAGTTACTTTGGAAAAAAAAATATTTTTTTAGTTACTTTGGAAAAAAAAATATTTTTTTAGGTACTTTGGAAAAAAAAATATTTTTTTAGTTACTTTGGAAAAAAAAATATTTTTTTAGTTACTTTGTAAAAAAAAATATTTTTTTAGTTACTTTGGAAAAAAAAAAATTTTTTTAGTTACTTTGGAAAAAAAAAATTTTTTTAGTTTCTTTGGAAAAAAATATATTTTTTTAGTTACTTTGGAAAAAAAAATATTTTTTTAGTTTCTTTGGAAAAAAAAATATTTTTTTAGTTACTTTGGAAAAAAAAATATTTTTTTAGTTTCTTTGGAAAAAAAAATATTTTTTTAGTTACTTTGGAAAAAAAAATATTTTTTTAGTTTCTTTGGAAAAAAAAATATTTTTTTAGTTACTTTGGAAAAAAAAATATTTTTTTAGTTACTTTGGAAAAAAAAATATTTTTTTAGTTACTTTGGAAAAAAAAATATTTTTTTAGTTACTTTGGAAAAAAAAAAATTTTTTTAGTTACTTTGGAAAAAAAATATTTTTTTAGTTACTTTGGAAAAAAAAATATTTTTTTAGTTACTTTGGAAAAAAAAATATTTTTTTAGTTACTTTGGAAAAAAAATATTTTTTTAGTTACTTTGGAAAAAAAAATATTTTTTAGTTACTTTGGAAAAAAAAATATTTTTTTAGTTACTTTGGAAAAAAAAATATTTTTTTAGTTACTTTGGAAAAAAAATTATTTTTTTAGTTACTTTGGAAAAAAAATAAAAAATTTTAGTTACTTTGGAAAAAAAATTATTTTTTTAGTTACTTTGGAAAAAAAATTATTTTTTTAGTTACTTTGGAAAAAAAAATTTTTTTTTAGTTTCTTTGGAAAAAAAAAATTTTTTTTAGTTACTTTGGAAAAAAAATTTTTTTTTTAGTTTCTTTGGAAAAAAAAATATTTTTTTAGTTACTTTGGAAAAAAAAATATTTTTTTAGTTTCTTTGGAAAAAAAAATATTTTTTTAGTTACTTTGGAAAAAAATATATTTTTTTAGTTACTTTGGAAAAAAAAATATTTTTTTAGTTACTTTGGAAAAAAAATTATTTTTTTAGTTACTTTGGAAAAAAAAATATTTTTTTAGTTACTTTGGAAAAAAAAAATTTTTTTAGTTACTTTGGAAAAAAAAATATTTTTTTAGTTACTTTGGGAAAAAAAATATTTTTTTAGTTACTTTGGAAAAAAAAATATTTTTTTAGTTACTTTGGAAAAAAAAAAAAAATTTTAGTTACTTTGGAAAAAAAAATTTTTTTTTAGTTTCTTTGGAAAAAAAAATTTTTTTTTAGTTACTTTGGAAAAAAAAATTTTTTTTTAGTTTCTTTGGAAAAAAAAAATTTTTTTTAGTTACTTTGGAAAAAAAAATATTTTTTTAGTTACTTTGGAAAAAAAAATATTTTTTTAGTTACTTTGGAAAAAAAAATATTTTTTTAGTTACTTTGGAAAAAAAATATTTTTTTAGTTACTTTGGAAAAAAAAATATTTTTTTAGTTACTTTGGAAAAAAAAATATTTTTTTAGTTACTTTGGAAAAAAAAATATTTTTTTAGTTACTTTGGAAAAAAAAATTTTTTTTAGTTACTTTGGAAAAAAAAAATTTTTTTTAGTTTCTTTGTAAAAAAAAATTTTTTTTTAGTTACTTTGGAAAAACAAATTTTTTTTTAGTTTCTTTGGAAAAAAAATATTTTTTTAGTTACTTTGGAAAAAAAATATTTTTTTAGTTACTTTGGAAAAAAAAATATTTTTTTAGTTACTTTGGAAAAAAAAATATTTTTTTAGTTACTTTGGAAAAAAAAATATTTTTTTAGTTACTTTGGAAAAAAAAATATTTTTTTAGTTACTTTGGAAAAAAAAATATTTTTTTAGTTACTTTGGAAAAAAAATATTTTTTTAGTTACTTTGGAAAAAAAAATATTTTTTAGTTACTTTGGAAAAAAAAATATTTTTTTAGTTACTTTGGAAATTTTTTTATTTTTTTAGTTACTTTGGAAAAAAAAAAAAAAAATTTTAGTTACTTTGGAAAAAAAATTATTTTTTTAGTTACTTTGGAAAAAAAAATATTTTTTTAGTTACTTTGGAAAAAAAAAAAAATTTAGTTTCTTTGGAAAAAAAAAATGTTTTTAGTTACTTTGGAAAAAAAAAATTTTTTTTACTTTCTTTGGAAAAAAAAATATTTTTTTAGTTACTTTGGAAAAAAAAAATTTTTTTTAGTTTCTTTGGAAAAAAAAATATTTTTTTAGTTATTTTGGAAAAAAAAATATTTTTTTAGTTACTTTGGAAAAAACATTTTTTTTTTAGTTTCTTTGGAAAAAAAAATATTTTTTTAGTTACTTTGGAAAAAAAAATATTTTTTTAGTTTCTTTGGAAAAAAAATATTTTTTTAGTTACTTTGGAAAAAAAAATATTTTTTTTAGTTACTTTGGAAAAAAAAATATTTTTTTAGTTACTTTGGAAAAAAAATTATTTTTTTAGTTACTTTGGAAAAAAAAATATTTTTTTAGTTACTTTGGAAAAAAAAATATTTTTTTAGTTACTTTGGAAAAAAAAATATTTTTTTAGTTACTTTGGGAAAAAAAATATTATTTTAGTTACTTTGGAAAAAAAAATATTTTTTTAGTTACTTTGGAAAAAAAAAAAAATTTTTAGTTACTTTGGAAAAAAAAATTTTTTTTTAGTTTCTTTGGAAAAAATTTTTTTTTTTTAGTTACTTTGGAAAAAAAAAAATTTTTTTAGTTTCTTTGGAAAAAAATTTTTTTTTTTAGTTACTTTGGAAAAAAAAATATTTTTTTAGTTACTTTGGAAAAAAAAATATTTTTTTAGTTACTTTGGAAAAAAAAATATTTTTTTAGTTACTTTGGAAAAAAAATATTTTTTTAGTTACTTTGGAAAAAAAAATATTTTTTTAGTTACTTTGGAAAAAAAAATATTTTTTTAGTTACTTTGGAAAAAAAAATATTTTTTTAGTTACTTTGGAAAAAAAAAAATTTTTTAGTTACTTTGGAAAAAAAAATATTTTTTTAGTTATTTTGGAAAAAAAAATATTTTTTTAGTTACTTTGGAAAAAAAAAAAATTTTTTAGTTTCTTTGGAAAAAAAAAAAATTTTTTAGTTACTTTGGAAAAAAAAATATTTTTTTAGTTTCTTTGGAAAAAAAAATATTTTTTTAGTTACTTTGGAAAAAAAAATATTTTTTTTAGTTACTTTGGAAAAAAAAATATTTTTTTAGTTACTTTGGAAAAAAAATTATTTTTTTAGTTACTTTGGAAAAAAAAATATTTTTTTAGTTACTTTGGAAAAAAAAATATTTTTTTAGTTACTTTGGAAAAAAATATATTTTTTTAGTTACTTTGGGAAAAAAAATATTTTTTTAGTTACTTTGGAAAAAAAAATATTTTTTTAGTTACTTTGGAAAAAAAAAAAAATTTTTAGTTACTTTGGAAAAAAAAATTTTTTTTTAGTTTCTTTGGAAAAAATTTTTTTTTTTAGTTACTTTGGAAAAAAAAATTTTTTTTTAGTTTCTTTGGAAAAAAAAATATTTTTTAGTTACTTTGGAAAAAAAAATATTTTTTTAGTTACTTTGGAAATTTTTTTATTTTTTTAGTTACTTTGGAAAAAAAAAAAAAATTTTAGTTACTTTGGAAAAAAAATTATTTTTTTAGTTACTTTGGAAAAAAAAATATTTTTTTAGTTACTTTGGAAAAAAAAATAAAAATTTAGTTTCTTTGGAAAAAAAAATGTTTTTAGTTACTTTGGAAAAAAAAATTTTTTTTTACTTTCTTTGGAAAAAAAAAAATTTTTTTAGTTACTTTGGAAAAAAAATTTTTTTTTAGTTTCTTTGGAAAAAAAATATATTTTTTTAGTTATTTTGGAAAAAAAAATATTTTTTTAGTTACTTTGGAAAAAAAAATTTTTTTTTAGTTTCTTTGGAAAAAAAAATATTTTTTTAGTTACTTTGGAAAAAAAAATATTTTTTTAGTTTCTTTGGAAAAAAAATATTTTTTTAGTTACTTTGGAAAAAAAAATATTTTTTTTAGTTACTTTGGAAAAAAATATATTTTTTTAGTTACTTTGGAAAAAAAATTATTTTTTTAGTTACTTTGGAAAAAAAAATATTTTTTTAGTTACTTTGGAAAAAAAAATATTTTTTTAGTTACTTTGGAAAAAAAAATATTTTTTTAGTTACTTTGGAAAAAAAAATATTTTTTTAGTTACTTTGGAAAAAAAAATATTTTTTTAGTTACTTTGGAAAAAAAAAAAATTTTTTAGTTACTTTGGAAAAAAATTTTTTTTTTTAGTTTCTTTGTAAAAAAAAATTTTTTTTTAGTTACTTTGGAAAAAAAAAATTTTTTTTAGTTTCTTTGGAAAAAAAAATATTTTTTTAGTTACTTTGGAAAAAAAAATATTTTTTTAGTTACTTTGGAAAAAAAAAATTTTTTTAGTTACTTTGGAAAAAAAATATTTTTTTAGTTACTTTGGAAAAAAAAATATTTTTTTAGTTACTTTGGAAAAAAAAATATTTTTTTAGTTACTTTGGAAAAAAAAATATTTTTTTAGTTACTTTGGAAAAAAAAAATTTTTTTAGTTACTTTGGAAAAAAAAATATTTTTTTAGTTACTTTGGAAAAAAAAACATTTTTTTAGTTACTTTGGGAAAAAAAAAAATTTTTTAGTTACTTTGGAAAAAAAAAAATTTTTTTAGTTACTTTGGAAAATTTTTTTTTTTTTAGTTTCTTTGGAAAAAAAATTTTTTTTTTAGTTACTTTGGAAAAAAAAATTTTTTTTTAGTTTCTTTGGAAAAAAAAATATTTTTTTAGTTACTTTGGAAAAAAAAAAAATTTTTTAGTTACTTTGGAAAAAAAAATATTTTTTTAGTTACTTTGGAAAAAAAAATATTTTTTTAGTTACTTTGGAAAAAAAAAATTTTTTTAGTTACTTTGGAAAAAAAATATTTTTTTAGTTTCTTTGGAAAAAAAAAAAATTTTTTTAGTTACTTTGGAAAAAAAATATTTTTTTAGTTACTTTGGAAAAAAAAATATTTTTTTAGTTACTTTGGAAAAAAAAATATTTTTTTAGTTACTTTGGAAAAAAAAATATTTTTTTAGTTACTTTGGAAAAAAAAAATTTTTTTAGTTACTTTGGAAAAAAAAATATTTTTTTAGTTACTTTGGAAAAAAAAACATTTTTTTAGTTACTTTGGGAAAAAAAAAAATTTTTTAGTTACTTTGGAAAAAAAAAAATTTTTTTAGTTACTTTGGAAAAATTTTTTTTTTTTTAGTTTCTTTGGAAAAAAATTTTTTTTTTTAGTTACTTTGGAAAAAAAAATTTTTTTTTAGTTTCTTTGGAAAAAAAAATATTTTTTTAGTTACTTTGGAAAAAAAAAAATTTTTTTAGTTACTTTGGAAAAAAAAATATTTTTTTAGTTACTTTGGAAAAAAAAATATTTTTTTAGTTACTTTGGAAAAAAAAAATTTTTTTAGTTACTTTGGAAAAAAAATATTTTTTTAGTTTCTTTGGAAAAAAAAAAAATTTTTTAGTTACTTTGGAAAAAAAAATATTTTTTTAGTTTCTTTGGAAAAAAAAATATTTTTTTAGTTACTTTGGAAAAAAAATATTTTTTTAGTTACTTTGGAAAAAAAAATATTTTTTTAGTTACTTTGGAAAAAAAAATATTTTTTTAGTTTCTTTGGAAAAAAAAAAAAATTTTAGTTACTTTGGAAAAAAAATTATTTTTTTAGTTACTTTGGAAAAAAAATTATTTTTTTAGTTACTTTGGAAAAAAAATATTTTTTTAGTTACTTTGGAAAAAAAATATTTTTTTAGTTACTTTGGAAAAAAAAATATTTTTTTAGTTACTTTGGAAAAAAAAATATTTTTTTAGTTACTTTGGAAAAAAAATTATTTTTTTAGTTACTTTGGAAAAAAAAATATTTTTTTAGTTACTTTGGGAAAAAAAATATTTTTTTAGTTACTTTGGAAAAAAAAATATTTTTTTAGTTACTTTGGAAAAAAAAATATTTTTTTAGTTACTTTGGGAAAAAATATATTTTTTTAATTACTTTGGAAAAAAAATATTTTTTTAGTTACTTTGGAAAAAAATTATTTTTTTAGTTACTTTGGAAAAAAAATTATTTTTTTAGTTACTTTGGAAAAAAAAATAAATTTTTAGTTACTTTGGAAAAAAAAATATTTTTTTAGTTACTTTGGAAAAAAAATATTTTTTTAGTTACTTTGGAAAAAAAAATATTTTTTTAGTTACTTTGGAAAAAAAAATATTTTTTTAGTTACTTTGGAAAAAAAAATATTTTTTTAGTTACTTTGGAAAAAAAAAAATTTTTTAGTTACTTTGGAAAAAAAAATATTTTTTTAGTTTCTTTGGAAAAAAAAATATTTTTTTAGTTACTTTGGGAAAAAAAATATTTTTTTAATTACTTTGGAAAAAAAATATTTTTTTAGTTACTTTGGAAAAAAAATATTTTTTTAGTTACTTTGGAAAAAAAATTATTTTTTTAGTTACTTTGGAAAAAAAAAATTTTTTTAGTTACTTTGGAAAAAAAAATATTTTTTTAGTTACTTTGGAAAAAAAATATTTTTTTAGTTACTTTGGAAAAAAAAATATTCTTTTAGTTACTTTGGAAAAAAAATTTTTTTTTAGTTACTTTGGAAAAAAAAATATTTTTTTAGTTACTTTGGAAAAAAAAAAAAATTTTAGTTACTTTGGAAAAAAAAATATTTTTTTTAGTTTCTTTGGAAAAAAAAATTTTTTTTAGTTACTTTGGAAAAAAAAATATTTTTTTAGTTTCTTTGGAAAAAAAATTATTTTTTTAGTTACTTTGGAAAAAAAAATATTTTTTTAGTTACTTTGGAAAAAAAAATATTTTTTTAGTTTCTTTGGAAAAAAAAATATTTTTTTAGTTACTTTGGAAAAAAAATATTTTTTTAGTTACTTTGGAAAAAAAATAATTTTTTTAGTTACTTTGGAAAAAAAAATATTTTTTTAGTTACTTTGGAAAAAAAATAATTTTTTTAGTTACTTTGGAAAAAAAATTATTTTTTTAGTTACTTTGGAAAAAAAAATATTTTTTTAGTTTCTTTGGGAAAAAAAAAATTTTTTTAGTTACTTTGGAAAAAAAAAATTTTTTTAGTTACTTTGGAAAAAAAAAAAAAATTTTTAGTTACTTTGGAAAAAAAATTTTTTTTTAGTTTCTTTGGAAAAAAAAATATTTTTTTAGTTACTTTGGAAAAAAAAATATTTTTTTAGTTACTTTGGAAAAAAAATATTTTTTTAGGTACTTTGGAAAAAAAATAATTGTTTTAGTTACTTTGGAAAAAAAATTATTTTTTTAGTTACTTTGGAAAAAAAAAATTTTTTTAGTTACTTTGGAAAAAAAAATATTTTTTTAGTTACTTTGGAAAAAAAAAAATTTTTTTTAGTTTCTTTGGAAAAAAAAAATGTTTTTAGTTACTTTGGAAAAAAAAATATTTTTTTAGTTACTTTGGAAAAAAAAATTTTTTTTAGTTACTTTGGAAAAAAAAATATTTTTTTAGTTACTTTGGAAAAAAAAATATTTTTTTAGTTACTTTGGAAAAAAAAATATTTTTTTAGTTACTTTGGAAAAAAAATATTTTTTTAATTACTTTGGAAAAAAATATATTTTTTTAGTTACTTTGGAAAAAAAAAATTTTTTTAGTTACTTTGGAAAAAAAATATTTTTTTAGTTACTTTGGAAAAAAAAATATTTTTTTAGTTACTTTGGAAAAAAAAAATTTTTTTTAGTTACTTTGGAAAAAAAAATATTTTTTTAATTACTTTGGAAAAAAATATATTTTTTTAGTTACTTTGGAAAAAAAAATATTTTTTTAGTTACTTTGGAAAAAAAAATATTTTTTTAGTTACTTTGGAAAAAAAAATATTTTTTTAGTTACTTTGGAAAAAAAAATATTTTTTTAGTTACTTTGGAAAAAAAATATTTTTTTAGTTACTTTGGAAAAAAAAATATTTTTTTAGTTACTTTGGAAAAAAAAATATTTTTTTAGTTACTTTGGAAAAAAAAATATTTTTTTAGTTACTTTGGAAAAAAAATATTTTTTTAGTTACTTTGGAAAAAAAAAATATTTTTTTAGTTACTTTGGAAAAAAAAAAATTTTTTAGTTACTTTGGGAAAAAAAATATTTTTTTAGTTACTTTGGAAAAAAAAATATTTTTTTAGTTACTTTGGAAAAAAAAATATTTTTTTAGTTTCTTTGGGAAAAAAAATATTTTTTTAGTTACTTTGGAAAAAAAATTATTTTTTTAGTTACTTTGGGAAAAAAAATATTTTTTTAGTTACTTTGGAAAAAAAAATATTTTTTTAGTTACTTTGGAAAAAAAAATATTTTTTTAGTTACTTTGGAAAAAAAATATTTTTTTAATTACTTTGGAAAAAAATATATTTTTTTAGTTACTTTGGAAAAATATTTTTTTTTTAGTTACTTTGGAAAAAAAATATTTTTTTAGTTACTTTGGAAAAAAAAAAATTTTTTTAGTTACTTTGGAAAAAAAAAATTTTTTTAGTTACTTTGGAAAAAAAAATATTTTTTTAATTACTTTGGAAAAAAATATATTTTTTTAGTTACTTTGGAAAAAAAAATATTTTTTTAGTTACTTTGGAAAAAAAAATATTTTTTTAGTTACTTTGGAAAAAAAAATATTTTTTTAGTTACTTTGGAAAAAAAAATATTTTTTTAGTTACTTTGGAAAAAAAAATATTTTTTTAGTTACTTTGGAAAAAAAAATATTTTTTTAGTTACTTTGGAAAAAAAAATATTTTTTTAGTTACTTTGGAAAAAAAAATATTTTTTTAGTTACTTTGGAAAAAAAAATATTTTTTTAGTTACTTTGGAAAAAAAAATATTTTTTTAGTTACTTTGGAAAAAAAAAAAAATTTTTAGTTACTTTGGAAAAAAAAATATTTTTTTAGTTACTTTGGAAAAAAAAATATTTTTTTAGTTACTTTGGAAAAAAAATATTTTTTTAGTTACTTTGGAAAAAAAAATATTTTTTAGTTACTTTGGAAAAAAAAATATTTTTTTAGTTACTTTGGAAATTTTTTTATTTTTTTAGTTACTTTGGAAAAAAAAAAAAAAATTTTAGTTACTTTGGAAAAAAAATTATTTTTTTAGTTACTTTGGAAAAAAAAATATTTTTTTAGTTACTTTGGAAAAAAAAAAAAATTTAGTTTCTTTGGAAAAAAAAAATGTTTTTAGTTACTTTGGAAAAAAAAAATTTTTTTAGTTTCTTTGGAAAAAAAAATATTTTTTTAGTTACTTTGGAAAAAAAAATATTTTTTTAGTTTCTTTGGAAAAAAAAAATTTTTTTAGTTACTTTGGAAAAAAAAATATTTTTTTAGTTACTTTGGAAAAAAAATATTTTTTTAGTTACTTTGGAAAAAAAAATATTTTTTTAGTTACTTTGGAAAAAAAAAATTTTTTTTAGTTACTTTGGAAAAAAAAATATTTTTTTAGTTACTTTGGAAAAAAAATATTTTTTTAGTTACTTTGGAAAAAAAAATATTTTTTTAGTTACTTTGGAAAAAAAAATTTTTTTTTAGTTTCTTTGGAAAAAAAAAAATTTTTTAGTTACTTTGGAAAAAAAATATTTTTTTAGTTACTTTGGAAAAAAAAAATTTTTTTAGTTACTTTGGAAAAAAAAATATTTTTTTAGTTACTTTGGAAAAAAAAATATTTTTTTAGTTACTTTGGAAAAAAAAATATTTTTTTAGTTACTTTGGAAAAAAAAATAAAAATTTAGTTTCTTTGGAAAAAAAAAATGTTTTTAGTTACTTTGGAAAAAAAAATTTTTTTTTACTTTCTTTGGAAAAAAAAAAAATTTTTTAGTTACTTTGGAAAAAAAAATTTTTTTTAGTTTCTTTGGAAAAAAAAATATTTTTTTAGTTATTTTGGAAAAAAAAATATTTTTTTAGTTACTTTGGAAAAAAAAAATTTTTTTTAGTTTCTTTGGAAAAAAAAATATTTTTTTAGTTACTTTGGAAAAAAAAATATTTTTTTAGTTTCTTTGGAAAAAAAAATATTTTTTTAGTTACTTTGGAAAAAAAAATATTTTTTTTAGTTACTTTGGAAAAAAAAATATTTTTTTAGTTACTTTGGAAAAAAATTTATTTTTTTAGTTACTTTGGAAAAAAAAATATTTTTTTAGTTACTTTGGAAAAAAAAATATTTTTTTAGTTACTTTGGAAAAAAAAATATTTTTTTAGTTACTTTGGGAAAAAAAATATTTTTTTAGTTACTTTGGAAAAAAAAATATTTTTTTAGTTACTTTGGAAAAAAAAAAAATTTTTTAGTTACTTTGGAAAAAAAAATTTTTTTTTAGTTTCTTTGGAAAAAAAATTTTTTTTTTAGTTACTTTGGAAAAAAAATATATTTTTTAGTTTCTTTGGAAAAAAAAATATTTTTTTAGTTACTTTGGAAAAAAAAATATTTTTTTAGTTACTTTGGAAAAAAAAATATTTTTTTAGTTACTTTGGAAAAAAAAATATTTTTTTAGTTACTTTGGAAAAAAAATATTTTTTTAGTTACTTTGGAAAAAAAAATATTTTTTTAGTTACTTTGGAAAAAAAAATATTTTTTTAGTTACTTTGGAAAAAAAAATATTTTTTTAGTTACTTTGGAAAAAAAAATTTTTTTTAGTTACTTTGGAAAAAAAAATATTTTTTTAGTTACTTTGGAAAAAAAAAATTTTTTTAGTTACTTTGGGAAAAAAAATATTTTTTTAGTTACTTTGGAAAAAAAAATATTTTTTTAGTTACTTTGGAAAAAAAAATATTTTTTTAGTTACTTTGGAAAAAAAAAAAATTTTTAGTTACTTTGGAAAAAAAAATATTTTTTTAGTTACTTTGGAAAAAAAAAATTTTTTTAGTTACTTTGGAAAAAAAAATATTTTTTTAGTTACTTTGGAAAAAAAAACATTTTTTTAGTTACTTTGGGAAAAAAAAAAATTTTTTAGTTACTTTGGAAAAAAAAAAATTTTTTTAGTTACTTTGGAAATTTTTTTTTTTTTTTAGTTTCTTTGGAAAAAAAATTTTTTTTTTAGTTACTTTGGAAAAAAAAAAATTTTTTTAGTTTCTTTGGAAAAAAAAAATTTTTTTAGTTACTTTGGAAAAAAAAAATTTTTTTAGTTACTTTGGAAAAAAAAATATTTTTTTAGTTACTTTGGGAAAAAAAATATTTTTTTAGTTACTTTGGAAAAAAAATTATTTTTTTAGTTACTTTGGAAAAAAAAATATTTTTTTAGTTACTTTGGGAAAAAAAATATTTTTTTAGTTACTTTGGAAAAAAAAATATTTTTTTAGTTACTTTGGAAAAAAAAATATTTTTTTAGTTACTTTGGGAAAAAATATTTTTTTTTAATTACTTTGGAAAAAAAATATTTTTTTAGTTACTTTGGAAAAAAAATATTTTTTTAGTTACTTTGGAAAAAAAATTATTTTTTTAGTTACTTTGGAAAAAAAAAATTTTTTAGTTACTTTGGAAAAAAAAATATTTTTTTAGTTACTTTGGAAAAAAAATATTTTTTTAGTTACTTTGGAAAAAAAAATATTTTTTTAGTTACTTTGGAAAAAAAAATATTTTTTTAGTTACTTTGGAAAAAAAAATATTTTTTTAGTTACTTTGGAAAAAAAAATAATTTTTAGTTACTTTGGAAAAAAAAATATTTTTTTAGTTTCTTTGGAAAAAAAAAAAAATTTTTAGTTACTTTGGAAAAAAAAATATTTTTTTAGTTTCTTTGGAAAAAAAATTATTTTTTTAGTTACTTTGGAAAAAAAAATATTTTTTTAGTTACTTTGGAAAAAAAAATATTTTTTTAGTTTCTTTGGAAAAAAAAATATTTTTTTAGTTACTTTGGAAAAAAAATATTTTTTTAGTTACTTTGGAAAAAAAATAATTTTTTTAGTTACTTTGGAAAAAAAAATATTTTTTTAGTTACTTTGGAAAAAAAATAATTTTTTTAGTTACTTTGGAAAAAAAATTATTTTTTTAGTTACTTTGGAAAAAAAATATTTTTTTAGTTTCTTTGGGAAAAAAAAATATTTTTTTAGTTACTTTGGGAAAAAAAATTTTTTTTAGTTACTTTGGAAAAAAAAATATTTTTTTAGTTACTTTGGAAAAAAAATTATTTTTTTAGTTACTTTGGAAAAAAAAATATTTTTTTAGTTACTTTGGGAAAAAAAATATTTTTTTAGTTACTTTGGAAAAAAAAATATTTTTTTAGTTACTTTGGAAAAAAAAATATTTTTTTAGTTACTTTGGGAAAAAAAATATTTTTTTAATTACTTTGGAAAAAAAATATTTTTTTAGTTACTTTGGAAAAAAATTATTTTTTTAGTTACTTTGGAAAAAAATTTATTTTTTTAGTTACTTTGGAAAAAAAAAAATTTTTTAGTTACTTTGGAAAAAAAAATATTTTTTTAGTTACTTTGGAAAAAAAATATTTTTTTAGTTACTTTGGAAAAAAAAATATTTTTTTAGTTACTTTGGAAAAAAAAATATTTTTTTAGTTACTTTGGAAAAAAAAATATTTTTTTAGTTACTTTGGAAAAAAAAAAAAAATTTTAGTTACTTTGGAAAAAAAAATATTTTTTTTAGTTTCTTTGGAAAAAAAAAATTTTTTTAGTTACTTTGGAAAAAAAAATATTTTTTTAGTTTCTTTGGAAAAAAAATTATTTTTTTAGTTACTTTGGAAAAAAAAATATTTTTTTAGTTACTTTGGAAAAAAAAATATTTTTTTAGTTTCTTTGGAAAAAAAAATATTTTTTTAGTTACTTTGGAAAAAAAAATATTTTTTTAGTTACTTTGGAAAAAAAATAATTTTTTTAGTTACTTTGGAAAAAAAAATATTTTTTTAGTTACTTTGGAAAGAAAATAATTTTTTTAGTTACTTTGGAAAAAAAATTATTTTTTTAGTTACTTTGGAAAAAAAAATATTTTTTTAGTTTCTTTGGGAAAAAAAATATTTTTTTAGTTACTTTGGAAAAAAAATTTTTTTTTAGTTACTTTGGAAAAAAAAAAAATTTTTTTAGTTACTTTGGAAAAAAAAAATTTTTTTAGTTTCTTTGGAAAAAAAAATATTTTTTTAGTTACTTTGGAAAAAAAAATATTTTTTTAGTTACTTTGGAAAAAAAAATATTTTTTTAGGTACTTTGGAAAAAAAATAATTGTTTTAGTTACTTTGGAAAAAAAATTATTTTTTTAGTTACTTTGGAAAAAAAAATTTTTTTTAGTTTCTTTGGAAAAAAAAATATTTTTTAGTTACTTTGGAAAAAAAATATTTTTTTTAGTTACTTTGGAAAAAAAATATTTTTTTAGTTACTTTGGAAAAAAAAATATTTTTTTAGTTACTTTGGAAAAAAAAATTTTTTTTTAGTTTCTTTGGAAAAAAAAAAAATTTTTTAGTTACTTTGGAAAAAAAAATATTTTTTTAGTTTCTTTGGGAAAAAAAATATTTTTTTAGTTACTTTGGAAAAAAAATTATTTTTTTAGTTACTTTGGGAAAAAAAATATTTTTTTAGTTACTTTGGAAAAAAAAATATTTTTTTAGTTACTTTGGAAAAAAAAATATTTTTTTAGTTACTTTGGAAAAAAAATATTTTTTTAATTACTTTGGAAAAAAATATATTTTTTTAGTTACTTTGGAAAAAAAATTTTTTTTTAGTTACTTTGGAAAAAAAATATTTTTTTAGTTACTTTGGAAAAAAAAATATTTTTTTAGTTACTTTGGAAAAAAATTTTTTTTTTTAGTTACTTTGGAAAAAAAAATATTTTTTTAATTACTTTGGAAAAAAATATATTTTTTTAGTTACTTTGGAAAAAAAAATATTTTTTTAGTTACTTTGGAAAAAAAAATATTTTTTTAGTTACTTTGGAAAAAAAAATATTTTTTTAGTTACTTTGGAAAAAAAAATATTTTTTTAGTTACTTTGGAAAAAAATATATTTTTTTAGTTACTTTGGAAAAAAAAATATTTTTTTAGTTACTTTGGAAAAAAAAATATTTTTTTAGTTACTTTGGAAAAAAAAAATTTTTTTTAGTTACTTTGGAAAAAAATATATTTTTTTAGTTACTTTGGAAAAAAAAAAAATTTTTTAGTTACTTTGGAAAAAAAATATTTTTTTAGTTACTTTGGAAAAAAAAATATTTTTTTAGTTACTTTGGAAAAAAAAATATTTTTTTAGTTACTTTGGAAAAAAAAATATTTTTTTAGTTTCTTTGGAAAAAAAAATATTTTTTTAGTTACTTTGGAAAAAAAAATATTTTTTTAGTTTCTTTGGAAAAAAAAATATTTTTTTAGTTACTTTGGAAAAAAAAATATTTTTTTAGTTACTTTGGAAAAAAAAATATTTTTTTAGTTACTTTGGAAAAAAAAATATTTTTTTAGTTACTTTGGAAAAAAAAAAAATTTTTTAGTTACTTTGGAAAAAAAAATATTTTTTTAGTTACTTTGGAAAAAAAAATATTTTTTTAGTTACTTTGGAAAAAAAATATTTTTTTAGTTACTTTGGAAAAAAAAATATTTTTTAGTTACTTTGGAAAAAAAAATATTTTTTTAGTTACTTTGGAAATTTTTTTATTTTTTTAGTTACTTTGGAAAAAAAAAAAAAATTTTAGTTACTTTGGAAAAAAAATTATTTTTTTAGTTACTTTGGAAAAAAAAATATTTTTTTAGTTACTTTGGAAAAAAAAAAAAATTTAGTTTCTTTGGAAAAAAAAAATGTTTTTAGTTACTTTGGAAAAAAAAAAATTTTTTAGTTTCTTTGGAAAAAAAAATATTTTTTTAGTTACTTTGGAAAAAAAAATATTTTTTTAGTTTCTTTGGAAAAAAAAATATTTTTTTAGTTACTTTGGAAAAAAAAATATTTTTTTAGTTACTTTGGAAAAAAAAATATTTTTTTAGTTACTTTGGAAAAAAAAATATTTTTTTAGTTACTTTGGAAAAAAAAAAATTTTTTTAGTTACTTTGGAAAAAAAAATATTTTTTTAGTTACTTTGGAAAAAAAATATTTTTTTAGTTACTTTGGAAAAAAAAATATTTTTTTAGTTACTTTGGAAAAAAAATTTTTTTTTTAGTTTCTTTGGAAAAAAAAATAATTTTTTAGTTACTTTGGAAAAAAAATATTTTTTTAGTTACTTTGGAAAAAAAAAATTTTTTTAGTTACTTTGGAAAAAAAAATATTTTTTTAGTTACTTTGGAAAAAAAAATATTTTTTTAGTTACTTTGGAAAAAAAAATATTTTTTTAGTTTCTTTGGGAAAAAAAATATTTTTTTAGTTACTTTGGAAAAAAATTTATTTTTTTAGTTACTTTGGGAAAAAAAATATTTTTTTAGTTACTTTGGAAAAAAAAATATTTTTTTAGTTACTTTGGAAAAAAAAATATTTTTTTAGTTACTTTGGAAAAAAAATATTTTTTTAATTACTTTGGAAAAAAATATATTTTTTTAGTTACTTTGGAAAAAAAATTTTTTTTTAGTTACTTTGGAAAAAAAATATTTTTTTAGTTACTTTGGAAAAAAAAAAAATTTTTTAGTTACTTTGGAAAAAAAAAATTTTTTTTAGTTACTTTGGAAAAAAAAATATTTTTTTAATTACTTTGGAAAAAAATATATTTTTTTAGTTACTTTGGAAAAAAAAATATTTTTTTAGTTACTTTGGAAAAAAAAATATTTTTTTAGTTACTTTGGAAAAAAAAATATTTTTTTAGTTACTTTGGAAAAAAAAATATTTTTTTAGTTACTTTGGAAAAAAAAATATTTTTTTAGTTACTTTGGAAAAAAAAATATTTTTTTAGTTACTTTGGAAAAAAAAATATTTTTTTAGTTACTTTGGAAAAAAAATATTTTTTTAGTTACTTTGGAAAAAAAAAAATTTTTTTAGTTACTTTGGAAAAAAAATATATTTTTTTAGTTACTTTGGAAAAAAAAATTTTTTTTTAGTTTCTTTGGAAAAAAAAAAAAATTTTAGTTACTTTGGAAAAAAAAATATTTTTTTAGTTTCTTTGGAAAAAAAAATATTTTTTTAGTTACTTTGGAAAAAAAATATTTTTTTAGTTTCTTTGGAAAAAAAAATATTTTTTTAGTTACTTTGGAAAAAAAAATATTTTTTTAGTTACTTTGGAAAAAAAAATATTTTTTTAGTTACTTTGGAAAAAAAAATATTTTTTTAGTTACTTTGGGAAAAAAAAAATTTTTTAGTTACTTTGGAAAAAAAAATATTTTTTTAGTTACTTTGGAAAAAAAAATATTTTTTTAGTTACTTTGGAAAAAAAAATATTTTTTTAGTTACTTTGGAAAAAAAATATTTTTTTAGTTACTTTGGAAAAAAAAATATTTTTTTAGTTACTTTGGAAAAAAAAATATTTTTTTAGTTACTTTGGAAAAAAAAATATTTTTTTAGTTACTTTGGAAAAAAAAATATTTTTTTAGTTACTTTGGAAAAAAAAATATTTTTTTAGTTACTTTGGAAAAAAAAATATTTTTTTAGTTACTTTGGAAAAAAAAATATTTTTTTAGTTACTTTGGAAAAAAAAATATTTTTTTAGTTACTTTGGAAAAAAAAATATTTTTTTAGTTACTTTGGAAAAAAAAATATTTTTTTAGTTACTTTGGAAAAAAAATATTTTTTTAGTTACTTTGGAAAAAAAAATATTTTTTTAGTTACTTTGGAAAAAAAAATATTTTTTTAGTTACTTTGGAAAAAAAAAAATTTTTTTAGTTTCTTTGGAAAAAAAAAAAAATTTTAGTTACTTTGGAAAAAAAAATATTTTTTTAGTTTCTTTGGAAAAAAAAATATTTTTTTAGTTACTTTGGAAAAAAAATATTTTTTTAGTTTCTTTGGAAAAAAAAATATTTTTTTAGTTACTTTGGAAAAAAAAATATTTTTTTAGTTACTTTGGAAAAAAAAATATTTTTTTAGTTACTTTGGAAAAAAAAATATTTTTTTAGTTACTTTGGAAATTTTTTTATTTTTTTAGTTACTTTGGAAAAAAAAATATTTTTTTAGTTACTTTGGAAAAAAAAAAAAAATGTAGTTTCTTTGGAAAAAAAAATATTTTTTTAGTTACTTTGGAAAAAAAAAAAAAATGTAGTTTCTTTGGAAAAAAAAAATGTTTTTAGTTACTTTGGAAAAAAAAAAAAATTTTAGTTTCTTTGGAAAAAAAAATATTTTTTTAGTTACTTTGGAAAAAAAAATATTTTTTTAGTTACTTTGGAAAAAAAAAATATTTTTTTAGTTACTTTGGAAAAAAAAATATTTTTTTAGTTACTTTGGAAAAAAAAATATTTTTTTAGTTACTTTGGAAAAAAAAATATTTTTTTAGTTACTTTGGAAAAAAAAAATGTTTTTAGTTACTTTGGAAAAAAAATATTTTTTTAGTTACTTTGGAAAAAAAAATATTTTTTTAGTTACTTTGGAAAAAAAATATTTTTTTAGTTACTTTGGAAAAAAAAATATTTTTTAGTTACTTTGGAAAAAAAAATATTTTTTTAGTTACTTTGGAAATTTTTTTATTTTTTTAGTTACTTTGGAAAAAAAAAAAAAATTTTAGTTACTTTGGAAAAAAAATTATTTTTTTAGTTACTTTGGAAAAAAAAAATTTTTTTTAGTTACTTTGGAAAAAAAAAAATTTTTTTAGTTTCTTTGGAAAAAATTTTTTTTTTTTAGTTACTTTGAAAAACAATTTTTTTTTTAGTTTCTTTGGAAAAAAAAATATTTTTTTAGTTACTTTGGAAAAAAAAATATTTTTTTAGTTTCTTTGGAAAAAAAAATATTTTTTTAGTTACTTTGGAAAAAAAAATATTTTTTTAGTTACTTTGGAAAAAAAAATATTTTTTTAGTTACTTTGGAAAAAAAAATATTTTTTTAGTTACTTTGGAAAAAAAATTATTTTTTTAGTTACTTTGGAAAAAAAAATATTTTTTTAGTTACTTTGGAAAAAAAAATATTTTTTTAGTTACTTTGGAAAAAAAATTTTTTTTTAGTTACTTTGGAAAAAAAAAATTTTTTTAGTTACTTTGGAAAAAAAATTATTTTTTTAGTTACTTTGGAAAAAAAATTTTTTTTTAGTTACTTTGGAAAAAAATTTATTTTTTTAGTTACTTTGGAAAAAAAAATATTTTTTTAGTTACTTTGGAAAAAAATATATTTTTTTAGTTACTTTGGAAAAAAAAATATTTTTTTAGTTACTTTGGAAAAAAAAAAATTTTTTTAGTTACTTTGGAAAAAAAAATATTTTTTTAGTTACTTTGGAAAAAAAAAAATTTTTTAGTTACTTTGGAAAAAAAATTTTTTTTTTAGTTTCTTTGGAAAAAAAAAATTTTTTTAGTTACTTTGGAAAAAAAAATTTTTTTTTAGTTTCTTTGGAAAAAAAAATATTTTTTTAGTTACTTTGGAAAAAAAAATATTTTTTTAGTTACTTTGGAAAAAAAAATATTTTTTTAGTTACTTTGGAAAAAAATATTTTTTTTTAGTTACTTTGGAAAAAAAATATTTTTTTAGTTACTTTGGAAAAAAAAATATTTTTTTAGTTACTTTGGAAAAAAAAAAATTTTTTTAGTTACTTTGGAAAAAAAAATATTTTTTTAGTTACTTTGGAAAAAAAAAAAAATTTTTAGTTACTTTGGAAAAGAAAATTTTTTTTAGTTACTTTGGAAAAAAAAAATTTTTTTAGTTACTTTGGAAAAAAAAATATTTTTTTAGTTACTTTGGAAAAAAAAATATTTTTTTAGTTACTTTGGGAAAAAAAATATTTTTTTAGTTACTTTGGAAAAAAAAATATTTTTTTAGTTACTTTGGAAAAAAAAATATTTTTTTAGTTACTTTGGAAAAAAAAATATTTTTTTAGTTACTTTGGAAAAAAAAATATTTTTTTAGTTACTTTGGAAAAAAAAATATTTTTTTAGTTACTTTGGAAAAAAAAATATTTTTTTAGTTACTTTGGAAAAAAAAATATTTTTTTAGTTACTTTGGAAAAAAAAATATTTTTTTAGTTACTTTGGAAAAAAAATATTTTTTTAGTTACTTTGGAAAAAAAATTATTTTTTTAGTTACTTTGGAAAAAAAAATATTTTTTTAGTTACTTTGGAAAAAAAATATTTTTTTAGTTACTTTGGAAAAAAAAATATTTTTTTAGTTACTTTGGAAAAAAAAATATTTTTTAGTTTCTTTGGAAAAAAAAAAATTTTTTTAGTTACTTTGGAAAAAAAAATATTTTTTTAGTTTCTTTGGAAAAAAAAATATTTTTTTAGTTACTTTGGGAAAAAAAATTTTTTTTTAGTTACTTTGGAAAAAAAAAAAAATTTTTAGTTACTTTGGAAAAAAAATTTTTTTTTTAGTTTCTTTGGAAAAAAAAATATTTTTTTAGTTACTTTGGAAAAAAAAATATTTTTTTAGTTACTTTGGAAAAAAAAATATTTTTTTAGTTACTTTGGAAAAAAAAATATTTTTTTAGTTACTTTGGAAAAAAAATATTTTTTTAGTTACTTTGGAAAAAAAATATTTTTTTAGTTACTTTGGAAAAAAAAATATTTTTTTAGTTACTTTGGGAAAAAAAATATTGTTTTAGTTACTTTGGAAAAAAAAATATTTTTTTAGTTACTTTGGAAAAAAAAATATTTTTTTAATTACTTTGGAAAAAAAATATTTTTTTAGTTACTTTGGAAAAAAAAATATTTTTTTAGTTACTTTGGGAAAAAAAATATTTTTTTAGTTACTTTGGAAAAAAAAATATTTTTTTAGTTACTTTGGAAAAAAAAATATTTTTTTAGTTACTTTGGAAAAAAAAATATTTTTTTAGTTTCTTTGGAAAAAAAAATATTTTTTTAGTTACTTTGGAAAAAAAAATATTTTTTTAGTTACTTTGGAAAAAAAAATATTTTTTTAGTTACTTTGGAAAAAAAATATTTTTTTAGTTACTTTGGAAAAAAAAATATTTTTTTAGTTACTTTGGAAAAAAAAATATTTTTTTAGTTACTTTGGAAAAAAAAATATTTTTTTAGTTACTTTGGAAAAAAAAATATTTTTTTAGTTACTTTGGAAAAAAAAATATTTTTTTAGTTACTTTGGGAAAAAAAATATTTTTTTAGTTACTTTGGAAAAAAAAATATTTTTTTAGTTACTTTGGAAAAAAAAATATTTTTTTAGTTACTTTGGAAAAAAAAATATTTTTTTAATTACTTTGGAAAAAAAATATTTTTTTAGTTACTTTGGAAAAAAAAATTTTTTTTAGTTACTTTGGAAAAAAAAAATTTTTTTAGTTACTTTGGAAAATTTTTTTTTTTTTAGTTACTTTGGAAAAAAAAATATTTTTTTAGTTACTTTGGAAAAAAAAAATTTTTTTAGTTACTTTGGAAAAAAAAATATTTTTTTAGTTACTTTGGAAAAAAAAATATTTTTTTAGTTACTTTGGAAAAAAAAATATTTTTTTAGTTACTTTGGAAAATTTTTTTTTTTTTAGTTACTTTGGAAAAAAAAATATTTTTTTAGTTTCTTTGGAAAAAAAAAATTTTTTTTAGTTACTTTGGAAAAAAATATATTTTTTTAGTTTCTTTGGAAAAAAAATTATTTTTTTAGTTACTTTGGAAAAAAAAATATTTTTTTAGTTACTTTGGAAAAAAAAATATTTTTTTAGTTTCTTTGGAAAAAAAAATATTTTTTTAGTTACTTTGGAAAAAATATATTTTTTTAGTTACTTTGGAAAAAAAAATTTTTTTAGTTACTTTGGAAAAAAAAATATTTTTTTAGTTACTTTGGAAAAAAAATAATTTTTTTAGTTACTTTGGAAAAAAAATTATTTTTTTAGTTACTTTGGAAAAAAAAATATTTTTTTAGTTTCTTTGGGAAAAAAAATATTTTTTTAGTTACTTTGGAAAAAAAATTTTTTTTTAGTTACTTTGGAAAAAAAAAAAATTTTTTAGTTACTTTGGAAAAAAAATTTTTTTTTTAGTTTCTTTGGAAAAAAATATATTTTTTTAGTTACTTTGGAAAAAAAAATATTTTTTTAGTTACTTTGGAAAAAAAAATATTTTTTTAGGTACTTTGGAAAAAAAAATATTTTTTTAGTTACTTTGGAAAAAAAATATTTTTTTAGTTACTTTGTAAAAAAAAAATTTTTTTTAGTTACTTTGGAAAAAAAATATTTTTTTAGTTACTTTGGAAAAAAAAATATTTTTTTAGTTTCTTTGGAAAAAAAAATATTTTTTTAGTTACTTTGGAAAAAAAAATATTTTTTTAGTTACTTTGGAAAAAAAAATATTTTTTTAGTTACTTTGGAAAAAAAAATATTTTTTTAGTTACTTTGGAAAAAAAAATATTTTTTTAGTTTCTTTGGAAAAAAAAATATTTTTTTAGTTACTTTGGAAAAAAAAATATTTTTTTAGTTACTTTGGAAAAAAAAATATTTTTTTAGTTACTTTGGAAAAAAAAATATTTTTTTAGTTACTTTGGAAAAAAAAATATTTTTTTAGTTACTTTGGAAAAAAAATATTTTTTTAGTTACTTTGGAAAAAAAAATATTTTTTTAGTTACTTTGGAAAAATAAATATTTTTTTAGTTACTTTGGAAAAAAAATATTTTTTTAGTTACTTTGGAAAAAAAAAATATTTTTTAGTTACTTTGGAAAAAAAAAAATTTTTTTAGTTACTTTGGAAAAAAAAATATTTTTTTAGTTACTTTGGAAAAAAAATTATTTTTTTAGTTACTTTGGAAAAAAAATAAAAAATTTTAGTTACTTTGGAAAAAAAATTATTTTTTTAGTTACTTTGGAAAAAAAATTATTTTTTTAGTTACTTTGGAAAAAAAAATTTTTTTTTAGTTTCTTTGGAAAAAAAAAATTTTTTTTAGTTACTTTGGAAAAAATTTTTTTTTTTTAGTTTCTTTGGAAAAAAAAATATTTTTTTAGTTACTTTGGAAAAAAAAATATTTTTTTAGTTTCTTTGGAAAAAAAAATATTTTTTTAGTTACTTTGGAAAAAAAAATATTTTTTTAGTTACTTTGGAAAAAAAAATATTTTTTTAGTTACTTTGGAAAAAAAATTATTTTTTTAGTTACTTTGGAAAAAAAAATATTTTTTTAGTTACTTTGGAAAAAAAAATATTTTTTTAGTTACTTTGGAAAAAAAAATATTTTTTTAGTTACTTTGGGAAAAAAAATATTTTTTTAGTTACTTTGGAAAAAAAAATATTTTTTTAGTTACTTTGGAAAAAAAAAAAATTTTTAGTTACTTTGGAAAAAAAATTTTTTTTTTAGTTTCTTTGGAAAAAAAAAATTTTTTTTAGTTACTTTGGAAAAAAAATTTTTTTTTTAGTTTCTTTGGAAAAAAAAAATTTTTTTTAGTTACTTTGGAAAAAAAAATATTTTTTTAGTTACTTTGGAAAAAAAAATATTTTTTTAGTTACTTTGGAAAAAAAAATATTTTTTTAGTTACTTTGGAAAAAAAATATTTTTTTAGTTACTTTGGAAAAAAAAATATTTTTTTAGTTACTTTGGAAAAAAAATATTTTTTTAGTTACTTTGGAAAAAAAAATATTTTTTTAGTTACTTTGGAAAAAAAAATTTTTTTTAGTTACTTTGGAAATTTTTTTTTTTTTTAGTTACTTTGGAAAAAAAAACATTTTTTTAGTTACTTTGGGAAAAAAAATATTTTTTTAGTTACTTTGGAAAAAAAAATATTTTTTTAGTTACTTTGGAAAAAAAAATATTTTTTTAGTTACTTTGGAAAAAAAAAAATTTTTAGTTACTTTGGAAAAAAAAAATTTTTTTTAGTTTCTTTGTAAAAAAAATTTTTTTTTTAGTTACTTTGGAAAAAAAAATTTTTTTTAGTTTCTTTGGAAAAAAAATATTTTTTTAGTTACTTTGGAAAAAAAATATTTTTTTAGTTACTTTGGAAAAAAAAATATTTTTTTAGTTACTTTGGAAAAAAAAATATTTTTTTAGTTACTTTGGAAAAAAAAATATTTTTTTAGTTACTTTGGAAAAAAAAATATTTTTTTAGTTACTTTGGAAAAAAAAATATTTTTTTAGTTACTTTGGAAAAAAAATATTTTTTTAGTTACTTTGGAAAAAAAAATATTTTTTAGTTACTTTGGAAAAAAAAATATTTTTTTAGTTACTTTGGAATTTTTTTTTATTTTTTTAGTTACTTTGGAAAAAAAAAAAAAAAATTTTAGTTACTTTGGAAAAAAAATTATTTTTTTAGTTACTTTGGAAAAAAAAATATTTTTTTAGTTACTTTGGAAAAAAAAAAAAAAATTTAGTTTCTTTGGAAAAAAAAAATGTTTTTAGTTACTTTGGAAAAAAAAATTTTTTTTTACTTTCTTTGGAAAAAAAAATATTTTTTTAGTTACTTTGGAAAAAAAAATATTTTTTTAGTTTCTTTGGAAAAAAAAATATTTTTTTAGTTATTTTGGAAAAAAAAATATTTTTTTAGTTACTTTGGAAAAAAAAATTTTTTTTTAGTTTCTTTGGAAAAAAAAATATTTTTTTAGTTACTTTGGAAAAAAAAATATTTTTTTAGTTTCTTTGGAAAAAAAAATATTTTTTTAGTTACTTTGGAAAAAAAAATATTTTTTTTAGTTACTTTGGAAAAAAAAATATTTTTTTAGTTACTTTGGAAAAAAAATTATTTTTTTAGTTACTTTGGAAAAAAAAATATTTTTTTTAGTTACTTTGGAAAAAAAAATATTTTTTTAGTTACTTTGGAAAAAAAAATATTTTTTTAGTTACTTTGGGAAAAAAAATATTATTTTAGTTACTTTGGAAAAAAAAATATTTTTTTAGTTACTTTGGAAAAAAAAAAAAATTTTTAGTTACTTTGGAAAAAAAATTTTTTTTTTAGTTTCTTTGGAAAAATTTTTTTTTTTTAGTTACTTTGGAAAAAAAATTTTTTTTTTAGTTTCTTTGGAAAAAAAAAATTTTTTTTAGTTACTTTGGAAAAAAAAATATTTTTTTAGTTACTTTGGAAAAAAAAATATTTTTTTAGTTACTTTGGAAAAAAAAATATTTTTTTAGTTACTTTGGAAAAAAAATATTTTTTTAGTTACTTTGGAAAAAAAAATATTTTTTTAGTTACTTTGGAAAAAAAAAAATTTTTTTAGTTACTTTGGAAAAAAAAATTTTTTTAGTTACTTTGGAAAAAAAAATATTTTTTTAGTTATTTTGGAAAAAAAAATATTTTTTTAGTTACTTTGGAAAAAAAATTTTTTTTTTAGTTTCTTTGGAAAAAAAAATATTTTTTTAGTTACTTTGGAAATAAAAATATTTTTTTAGTTTTTTTGGAAAAAAAAATATTTTTTTAGTTACTTTGGAAAAAAAAATATTTTTTTTAGTTACTTTGGAAAAAAAAATATTTTTTTAGTTACTTTGGAAAAAAAATTATTTTTTTAGTTACTTTGGAAAAAAAAATATTTTTTTAGTTACTTTGGAAAAAAAAATATTTTTTTAGTTACTTTGGAAAAAAAAATATTTTTTTAGTTACTTTGGGAAAAAAAATATTTTTTTAGTTACTTTGGAAAAAAAAATATTTTTTTAGTTACTTTGGAAAAAAAAAAAAATTTTTAGTTACTTTGGAAAAAAATTTTTTTTTTTAGTTTCTTTGGAAAAAAATTTTTTTTTTTAGTTACTTTGGAAAAAAAAATTTTTTTTTAGTTTCTTTGGAAAAAAAAATATTTTTTAGTTACTTTGGAAAAAAAAATATTTTTTTAGTTACTTTGGAAAAATTTTTATTTTTTTAGTTACTTTGGAAAAAAAAAAAAATTTTTAGTTACTTTGGAAAAAAAATTATTTTTTTAGTTACTTTGGAAAAAAAAATATTTTTTTAGTTACTTTGGAAAAAAAAATAAAAATTTAGTTTCTTTGGAAAAAAAAAATGTTTTTAGTTACTTTGGAAAAAAAAAATTTTTTTTACTTTCTTTGGAAAAAAAAAAATTTTTTTAGTTACTTTGGAAAAAAAATTTTTTTTTAGTTTCTTTGGAAAAAAAAATATTTTTTTAGTTATTTTGGAAAAAAAAATATTTTTTTAGTTACTTTGGAAAAAAATTTTTTTTTTTAGTTTCTTTGGAAAAAAAAATATTTTTTTAGTTACTTTGGAAAAAAAAATATTTTTTTAGTTTCTTTGGAAAAAAAAATATTTTTTTAGTTACTTTGGAAAAAAAAATATTTTTTTTAGTTACTTTGGAAAAAAAAATATTTTTTTAGTTACTTTGGAAAAAAAAATATTTTTTTAGTTACTTTGGAAAAAAAAATATTTTTTTAGTTACTTTGGAAAAAAAAATATTTTTTTAGTTACTTTGGAAAAAAAAATATTTTTTTAGTTACTTTGGGAAAAAAAATATTTTTTTAGTTACTTTGGAAAAAAAAATATTTTTTTAGTTACTTTGGAAAAAAAAAAAAATTTTTAGTTACTTTGGAAAAAAAAATTTTTTTTTAGTTTCTTTGGAAAAAAAAATTTTTTTTTAGTTACTTTGGAAAAAAAATTTTTTTTTTAGTTTCTTTGGAAAAAAAAATTTTTTTTTAGTTACTTTGGAAAAAAAATATTTTTTTAGTTACTTTGGAAAAAAAATATTTTTTTAGTTACTTTGGAAAAAAAAATATTTTTTTAGTTACTTTGGAAAAAAAATATTTTTTTAGTTACTTTGGAAAAAAAAATATTTTTTTAGTTACTTTGGAAAAAAAAATATTTTTTTAGTTACTTTGGAAAAAAAAATATTTTTTTAGTTACTTTGGAAAAAAAAATATTTTTTTAGTTACTTTGGAAAAAAAAATATTTTTTTAGTTACTTTGGAAAAAAAAAAATTTTTTAGTTACTTTGGAAAAAAAAAAAATTTTTAGTTACTTTGGAAAAAAAAAATTTTTTTTAGTTTCTTTGTAAAAAAAAATTTTTTTTTAGTTACTTTGGAAAAAAAATTTTTTTTTTAGTTTCTTTGGAAAAAAATATATTTTTTTAGTTACTTTGGAAAAAAAAAAAATTTTTTTAGTTACTTTGGAAAAAAAAATATTTTTTTAGTTACTTTGGAAAAAAAAATATTTTTTTAGTTACTTTGGAAAAAAAATATTTTTTTAGTTACTTTGGAAAAAAAAATATTTTTTTAGTTACTTTGGAAAAAAAAATATTTTTTTAGTTACTTTGGAAAAAAAAATATTTTTTTAGTTACTTTGGAAAAAAAAAATTTTTTTAGTTACTTTGGAAAAAAAATATATTTTTTTAGTTACTTTGGAAAAAAAAACATTTTTTTAGTTACTTTGGGAAAAAAAATATTTTTTTAGTTACTTTGGAAAAAAAAAAAATTTTTTAGTTACTTTGGAAAAAAAAATTTTTTTTTAGTTTCTTTGGAAAAATTTTTTTTTTTTTAGTTACTTTGGAAAAAAAAATTTTTTTTTAGTTTCTTTGGAAAAAAAAATATTTTTTTAGTTACTTTGGAAAAAAAAAAAATTTTTTAGTTACTTTGGAAAAAAAAATATTTTTTTAGTTACTTTGGAAAAAAAAATATTTTTTTAGTTACTTTGGAAAAAAAAAATTTTTTTAGTTACTTTGGAAAAAAAATATTTTTTTAGTTTCTTTGGAAAAAAAAAATTTTTTTAGTTACTTTGGAAAAAAAATTATTTTTTTAGTTTCTTTGGAAAAAAAATTATTTTTTTAGTTACTTTGGAAAAAAAATATTTTTTTAGTTACTTTGGAAAAAAAAATATTTTTTTAGTTACTTTGGAAAAAAAAATATTTTTTTAGTTTCTTTGGAAAAAAAAAAAAATTTTTAGTTACTTTGGAAAAAAAATTATTTTTTTAGTTACTTTGGAAAAAAAATTATTTTTTTAGTTACTTTGGAAAAAAAATATTTTTTTAGTTACTTTGGAAAAAAAATATTTTTTTAGTTACTTTGGAAAAAAAAATATTTTTTTAGTTACTTTGGAAAAAAAAATATTTTTTTAGTTACTTTGGAAAAAAAAATATTTTTTTAGTTACTTTGGAAAAAAAATTATTTTTTTAGTTACTTTGGAAAAAAAAATATTTTTTTAGTTACTTTGGGAAAAAAAATATTTTTTTAGTTACTTTGGAAAAAAAAATATTTTTTTAGTTACTTTGGAAAAAAAAATATTTTTTTAGTTACTTTGGGAAAAAATATATTTTTTTAATTACTTTGGAAAAAAAATATTTTTTTAGTTACTTTGGAAAAAAATTATTTTTTTAGTTACTTTGGAAAAAAAATTATTTTTTTAGTTACTTTGGAAAAAAAAAATTTTTTTAGTTACTTTGGAAAAAAAAATATTTTTTTAGTTACTTTGGAAAAAAAATATTTTTTTAGTTACTTTGGAAAAAAAAATATTTTTTTAGTTACTTTGGAAAAAAAAATATTTTTTTAGTTACTTTGGAAAAAAAAATATTTTTTTAGTTACTTTGGAAAAAAAAAAATTTTTTTAGTTACTTTGGAAAAAAAAATATTTTTTTAGTTACTTTGGAAAAAAAAATATTTTTTTAGTTACTTTGGAAAAAAAATATTTTTTTAGTTACTTTGGAAAAAAAAATATTTTTTAGTTACTTTGGAAAAAAAAATATTTTTTTAGTTACTTTGGAAATTTTTTTATTTTTTTAGTTACTTTGGAAAAAAAAAAAAAAATTTTAGTTACTTTGGAAAAAAAATTATTTTTTTAGTTACTTTGGAAAAAAAAATATTTTTTTAGTTACTTTGGAAAAAAAAAAAAAAATTTAGTTTCTTTGGAAAAAAAAATGTTTTTAGTTACTTTAGAAAAAAAAAAAAAATTTTAGTTTCTTTGGAAAAAAAAATATTTTTTTAGTTACTTTGGAAAAAAAAATATTTTTTTAGTTTCTTTGGAAAAAAAAATATTTTTTTAGTTACTTTGGAAAAAAAAATATTTTTTTAGTTACTTTGGAAAAAAAAATATTTTTTTAGTTACTTTGGAAAAAAAAATATTTTTTTAGTTACTTTGGAAAAAAAAAAATTTTTTTAGTTACTTTGGAAAAAAAATATTTTTTTAGTTACTTTGGAAAAAAAAATATTTTTTAGTTACTTTGGAAAAAAAAATATTTTTTTAGTTACTTTGGAAAAAAAAATATTTTTTTAGTTACTTTGGAAAAAAAAATATTTTTTTAGTTTCTTTGGGAAAAAAAATATTTTTTTAGTTACTTTGGAAAAAAAATTATTTTTTTAGTTACTTTGGAAAAAAATATATTTTTTTAGTTACTTTGGAAAAAAAAAATTTTTTTAGTTACTTTGGAAAAAAAATATTTTTTTAGTTACTTTGGAAAAAAAAAATTTTTTTTAGTTACTTTGGAAAAAAAAAATATTTTTTAGTTACTTTGGAAAAAAAAATATTTTTTTAATTACTTTGGAAAAAAATATATTTTTTTAGTTACTTTGGAAAAAAAAATATTTTTTTAGTTACTTTGGAAAAAAAAATATTTTTTTAGTTACTTTGGAAAAAAAAATATTTTTTTAGTTACTTTGGAAAAAAAAATATTTTTTTAGTTACTTTGGAAAAAAAAATATTTTTTTAGTTACTTTGGAAAAAAAAATATTTTTTTAGTTACTTTGGAAAAAAAAATATTTTTTTAGTTACTTTGGAAAAAAAAATATTTTTTTAGTTACTTTGGAAAAAAAAATATTTTTTTAGTTACTTTGGAAAAAAAAATATTTTTTTAGTTACTTTGGAAAAAAAATATTTTTTTAGTTACTTTGGAAAAAAAAATATTTTTTTAGTTACTTTGGAAAAAAAAATATTTTTTTAGTTACTTTGGGAAAAAATATATATTTTTAATTACTTTGGAAAAAAAATATTTTTTTAGTTACTTTGGAAAAAAATTATTTTTTTAGTTACTTTGGAAAAAAAATTATTTTTTTAGTTACTTTGGAAAAAAAAAATTTTTTAGTTACTTTGGAAAAAAAAATATTTTTTTAGTTACTTTGGAAAAAAAATATTTTTTTAGTTACTTTGGAAAAAAAAATATTT
Source organism: Melanostigma gelatinosum (assembly GCF_949748355.1). Classification (NCBI taxonomy): domain Eukaryota; kingdom Metazoa; phylum Chordata; class Actinopteri; order Perciformes; family Zoarcidae; genus Melanostigma; species Melanostigma gelatinosum. Next base: position 161,046 of record NW_027635112.1, on the reverse strand, counting down.
TTTTAGTTACTTTGGAAAAAAAAATATTTTTTTAGTTACTTTGGAAAAAAAAATATTTTTTTAGTTACTTTGGAAAAAAAAAAATTTTTTTAGTTACTTTGGAAAAAAAAATATTTTTTTAGTTACTTTGGAAAAAAAAATATTTTTTTAGTTACTTTGGAAAAAAAATATTTTTTTAGTTACTTTGGAAAAAAAAATATTTTTTAGTTACTTTGGAAAAAAAAATATTTTTTTAGTTACTTTGGAAAATTTTTTATTTTTTTAGTTACTTTGGAAAAAAAAAAAAAAATTTTAGTTACTTTGGAAAAAAAATTATTTTTTTAGTTACTTTGGAAAAAAAAATATTTTTTTAGTTACTTTGGAAAAAAAAAAAAATTTAGTTTCTTTGGGAAAAAAAATGTTTTTAGTTACTTTGGAAAAAAAAAAAATTTTTTAGTTTCTTTGGAAAAAAAAATATTTTTTTAGTTACTTTGGAAAAAAAAATATTTTTTTAGTTTCTTTGGAAAAAAAAATATTTTTTTAGTTACTTTGGAAAAAAAAATATTTTTTTAGTTACTTTGGAAAAAAAAATATTTTTTTAGTTACTTTGGAAAAAAAAATATTTTTTTAGTTACTTTGGAAAAAAAAAATTTTTTTTAGTTACTTTGGAAAAAAAAATATTTTTTTAGTTACTTTGGAAAAAAAATATTTTTTTAGTTACTTTGGAAAAAAAAAATTTTTTTTAGTTACTTTGGAAAAAAAAAAAATTTTTTAGTTTCTTTGGAAAAAAAAAAATTTTTTTAGTTACTTTGGAAAAAAAATTTTTTTTTAGTTACTTTGGAAAAAAAAATTTTTTTTAGTTACTTTGGAAAAAAAAATATTTTTTTAGTTACTTTGGAAAAAAAAATATTTTTTTAGTTACTTTGGAAAAAAAAATATTTTTTTAGTTACTTTGGGAAAAAAAATATTTTTTTAGTTACTTTGGAAAAAAAAATATTTTTTTAGTTACTTTGGAAAAAAAAATATTTTTTTAGTTACTTTGGAAAAAAAATATTTTTTTAATTACTTTGGAAAAAAATATATTTTTTTAGTTACTTTGGAAAAAAAAATTTTTTTTAGTTACTTTGGAAAAAAAATATTTTTTTAGTTACTTTGGAAAAAAAAATATTTTTTTAGTTACTTTGGAAAAAAAAAATTTTTTTTAGTTACTTTGGAAAAAAAAATATTTTTTTAATTACTTTGGAAAAAAATATATTTTTTTAGTTACTTTGGAAAAAAAAATATTTTTTTAGTTACTTTGGAAAAAAAAATATTTTTTTAGTTACTTTGGAAAAAAAAATATTTTTTTAGTTACTTTGGAAAAAAAAATATTTTTTTAGTTACTTTGGAAAAAAAAATATTTTTTTAGTTACTTTGGAAAAAAAAATATTTTTTTAGTTACTTTGGAAAAAAAAATATTTTTTTAGTTACTTTGGAAAAAAAAATATTTTTTTAGTTACTTTGGAAAAAAAAATATTTTTTTAGTTACTTTGGAAAAAAAAATATTTTTTTAGTTACTTTGGAAAAAAAATATTTTTTTAGTTACTTTGGAAAAAAAAATATTTTTTTAGTTACTTTGGAAAAAAAAAAAATTTTTTAGTTACTTTGGAAAAAAAAAATATTTTTTTAGTTTCTTTGGAAAAAAAAATATTTTTTTAGTTACTTTGGAAAAAAAATATTTTTTTAGTTTCTTTGGAAAAAAAAATATTTTTTTAGTTACTTTGGAAAAAAAAATATTTTTTTAGTTACTTTGGAAAAAAAAATATTTTTTTAGTTACTTTGGAAAAAAAAATATTTTTTTAGTTACTTTGGGAAAAAAAATTTTTTTTTAGTTACTTTGGAAAAAAAAATATTTTTTTAGTTACTTTGGAAAAAAAAATATTTTTTTAGTTACTTTGGAAAAAAAATATTTTTTTAGTTACTTTGGAAAAAAAAATATTTTTTAGTTACTTTGGAAAAAAAAATATTTTTTTAGTTACTTTGGAAATTTTTTTATTTTTTTAGTTACTTTGGAAAAAAAAAAAAATTTTTAGTTACTTTGGAAAAAAAATTATTTTTTTAGTTACTTTGGAAAAAAAAATATTTTTTTAGTTACTTTGGAAAAAAAAAAAAATGTAGTTTCTTTGGAAAAAAAAAATGTTTTTAGTTACTTTGGAAAAAAAAAATTTTTTTTAGTTTCTTTGGAAAAAAAAATATTTTTTTAGTTACTTTGGAAAAAAAAATATTTTTTTAGTTTCTTTGGAAAAAAAAATATTTTTTTAGTTACTTTGGAAAAAAAAATATTTTTTTAGTTACTTTGGAAAAAGAAAATTTTTTTTAGTTACTTTGGAAAAAAAAATATTTTTTTAGTTACTTTGGAAAAAAAAAAATTTTTTTAGTTACTTTGGAAAAAAAAATATTTTTTTAGTTACTTTGGAAAAAAAAATATTTTTTTAGTTACTTTGGAAAAAAAATATTTTTTTAGTTACTTTGGAAAAAAAAATATTTTTTAGTTACTTTGGAAAAAAAAATATTTTTTTAGTTACTTTGGAAATTTTTTTATTTTTTTAGTTACTTTGGAAAAAAAAAAATTTTTTTAGTTACTTTGGAAAAAAAATTATTTTTTTAGTTACTTTGAAAAACAATTTTTTTTTTAGTTTCTTTGGAAAAAAAAATATTTTTTTAGTTACTTTGGAAAAAAAAATATTTTTTTAGTTTCTTTGGAAAAAAAAATATTTTTTTAGTTACTTTGGAAAAAAAAATATTTTTTTAGTTACTTTGGAAAAAAAAATATTTTTTTAGTTACTTTGGAAAAAAAAATATTTTTTTAGTTACTTTGGAAAAAAAATTATTTTTTTAGTTACTTTGGAAAAAAAAATATTTTTTTAGTTACTTTGGAAAAAAAAATATTTTTTTAGTTACTTTGGAAAAAAAATTTTTTTTTAGTTATTTTGGAAAAAAAAAATTTTTTTTAGTTACTTTGGAAAAAAATTTTTTTTTTTAGTTTCTTTGGAAAAAAAAAAAATTTTTAGTTACTTTGGAAAAAAAAAATTTTTTTTAGTTTCTTTGGAAAAAAAAATATTTTTTTAGTTACTTTGGAAAAAAAAATATTTTTTTAGTTACTTTGGAAAAAAAAATATTTTTTTAGTTACTTTGGAAAAAAATTTTTTTTTTTAGTTACTTTGGAAAAAAAATATTTTTTTAGTTACTTTGGAAAAAAAAATATTTTTTTAGTTACTTTGGAAAAAAAAAATTTTTTTTAGTTACTTTGGAAAAAAAAAAATTTTTTAGTTACTTTGGAAAAAAAAAAATTTTTTTAGTTACTTTGGAAAAAAAAAATTTTTTTAGTTACTTTGGAAAAAAAAAATTTTTTTAGTTACTTTGGAAAAAAAAATATTTTTTTAGTTACTTTGGAAAAAAAAATATTTTTTTAGTTACTTTGGGAAAAAAAATATTTTTTTAGTTACTTTGGAAAAAAAAATATTTTTTTAGTTACTTTGGAAAAAAAAATATTTTTTTAGTTACTTTGGAAAAAAAAATATTTTTTTAGTTACTTTGGAAAAAAAAATATTTTTTTAGTTACTTTGGAAAAAAAAATATTTTTTTAGTTACTTTGGAAAAAAAAATTTTTTTTAGTTACTTTGGAAAAAAAAATATTTTTTTAGTTTCTTTGGAAAAAAAAAAAAATTTTTAGTTACTTTGGAAAAAAAAATATTTTTTTAGTTACTTTGGAAAAAAAAATATTTTTTTAGTTACTTTGGAAAAAAAATATTTTTTTAGTTACGTTGGAAAAAAAAATATTTTTTTAGTTACTTTGGAAAAAAAAAATTTTTTTTAGTTACTTTGGAAAAAAAATTATTTTTTTAGTTACTTTGGAAAAAAAAATATTTTTTTAGTTACTTTGGAAAAAAAAATATTTTTTTAGTTACTTTGGGAAAAAAAATATTTTTTTAGTTACTTTGGAAAAAAAAATATTTTTTTAGTTACTTTGGAAAAAAAAATATTTTTTTAGTTACTTTGGAAAAAAAAATATTTTTTTAATTACTTTGGAAAAAAAAAAATTTTTTAGTTACTTTGGAAAAAAAATTTTTTTTTAGTTACTTTGGAAAAAAAAAAATTTTTTAGTTACTTTGGAAAATTTTTTTTTTTTTAGTTACTTTGGAAAAAAAAATATTTTTTTAGTTACTTTGGAAAAAAAAATATTTTTTTAGTTACTTTGGAAAAAAATATATTTTTTTAGTTACTTTGGAAAAAAAAATATTTTTTTAGTTACTTTGGAAAAAAAAATATTTTTTTAGTTACTTTGGAAAAAATTTTTTTTTTTTAGTTACTTTGGAAAAAAAAAAATTTTTTAGTTTCTTTGGAAAAAAAAAATTTTTTTTAGTTACTTTGGAAAAAAATATATTTTTTTAGTTTCTTTGGAAAAAAAATTATTTTTTTAGTTACTTTGGAAAAAAAAATATTTTTTTAGTTACTTTGGAAAAAAAAATATTTTTTTAGTTTCTTTGGAAAAAAAAATATTTTTTTAGTTACTTTGGAAAAAAAATATTTTTTTAGTTACTTTGGAAAAAAAAATTTTTTTAGTTACTTTGGAAAAAAAAATATTTTTTTAGTTACTTTGGAAAAAAAATAATTTTTTTAGTTACTTTGGAAAAAAAATTATTTTTTTAGTTACTTTGGAAAAAAAAATATTTTTTTAGTTTCTTTGGGAAAAAAAAATTTTTTTAGTTACTTTGGAAAAAAAAAATTTTTTTAGTTACTTTGGAAAAAAAAAAAATTTTTTAGTTACTTTGGAAAAAAAAATTTTTTTTTAGTTTCTTTGGAAAAAAATATATTTTTTTAGTTACTTTGGAAAAAAAAATATTTTTTTAGTTACTTTGGAAAAAAAAATATTTTTTTAGGTACTTTGGAAAAAAAAATATTTTTTTAGTTACTTTGGAAAAAAAATATTTTTTTAGTTACTTTGTAAAAAAAAATATTTTTTTAGTTACTTTGGAAAAAAAATATTTTTTTAGTTACTTTGGAAAAAAATTTTTTTTTAGTTTCTTTGGAAAAAAAAATATTTTTTTAGTTACTTTGGAAAAAAAAATATTTTTTTAGTTTCTTTGGAAAAAAAAATATTTTTTTAGTTACTTTGGAAAAAAAAATATTTTTTTAGTTACTTTGGAAAAAAAAATATTTTTTTAGTTACTTTGGAAAAAAAAATATTTTTTTAGTTACTTTGGAAAAAAAAATATTTTTTTAGTTTCTTTGGAAAAAAAAATATTTTTTTAGTTACTTTGGAAAAAAAATATTTTTTTAGTTACTTTGGAAAAAAAAATATTTTTTTAGTTACTTTGGAAAAAAATATATTTTTTTAGTTACTTTGGAAAAAAAAATATTTTTTTAGTTACTTTGGAAAAAAAAATATTTTTTTAGTTACTTTGGAAAAAAAATATTTTTTTAGTTACTTTGGAAAAAAAAATATTTTTTTAGTTACTTTGGAAAAAAAATATTTTTTTAGTTACTTTGGAAAAAAAAAAATTTTTTAGTTACTTTGGAAAAAAAATATTTTTTTAGTTACTTTGGAAAAAAAAAAATTTTTTAGTTACTTTGGAAAAAATTTTTTTTTTTAGTTACTTTGGAAAAAAAAATATTTTTTTAGTTACTTTGGAAAAAAAAATATTTTTTTAGTTACTTTGGAAAAAAATATATTTTTTTAGTTACTTTGGAAAAAAAAATATTTTTTTAGTTACTTTGGAAAAAAAAATATTTTTTTAGTTACTTTGGAAAAAAATTTTTTTTTTTAGTTACTTTGGAAAAAAAAAAATTTTTTAGTTTCTTTGGAAAAAAAAAATTTTTTTTAGTTACTTTGGAAAAAAAAATATTTTTTTAGTTTCTTTGGAAAAAAAATTATTTTTTTAGTTACTTTGGAAAAAAAAATATTTTTTTAGTTACTTTGGAAAAAAAAATATTTTTTTAGTTTCTTTGGAAAAAAAAATATTTTTTTAGTTACTTTGGAAAAAAAATATTTTTTTAGTTACTTTGGAAAAAAAAATTTTTTTAGTTACTTTGGAAAAAAAAATATTTTTTTAGTTACTTTGGAAAAAAAATAATTTTTTTAGTTACTTTGGAAAAAAAATTATTTTTTTAGTTACTTTGGAAAAAAAAATATTTTTTTAGTTTCTTTGGGAAAAAAAATTTTTTTTAGTTACTTTGGAAAAAAAAAATTTTTTTAGTTACTTTGGAAAAAAAAAAATTTTTTTAGTTACTTTGGAAAAAAAAATTTTTTTTTAGTTTCTTTGGAAAAAAATATATTTTTTTAGTTACTTTGGAAAAAAAAATATTTTTTTAGTTACTTTGGAAAAAAAAATATTTTTTTAGGTACTTTGGAAAAAAAAATATTTTTTTAGTTACTTTGGAAAAAAAATATTTTTTTAGTTACTTTGTAAAAAAAAATATTTTTTTAGTTACTTTGGAAAAAAAATATTTTTTTAGTTACTTTGGAAAAAAAATTTTTTTTAGTTTCTTTGGAAAAAAAAATATTTTTTTAGTTACTTTGGAAAAAAAAATATTTTTTTAGTTTCTTTGGAAAAAAAAATATTTTTTTAGTTACTTTGGAAAAAAAAATATTTTTTTAGTTACTTTGGAAAAAAAAATATTTTTTTAGTTACTTTGGAAAAAAAAATATTTTTTTAGTTACTTTGGAAAAAAAATATTTTTTTAGTTACTTTGGAAAAAAAAATATTTTTTTAGTTACTTTGGAAAAAAAATATTTTTTTAGTTACTTTGGAAAAAAAAATATTTTTTAGTTACTTTGGAAAAAAAAATATATTTTTAGTTACTTTGGAAAAAAAAATATTTTTTTAGTTACTTTGGAAAAAAAATTATTTTTTTAGTTACTTTGGAAAAAAAATAAAAATTTTTAGTTACTTTGGAAAAAAAATTATTTTTTTAGTTACTTTGGAAAAAAAATTATTTTTTTAGTTACTTTGGAAAAAAAAAAATTTTTTTAGTTTCTTTGGAAAAAAAAAATTTTTTTTAGTTACTTTGGAAAAAAAAATTTTTTTTTAGTTTCTTTGGAAAAAAAAATATTTTTTTAGTTACTTTGGAAAAAAAAATATTTTTTTAGTTTCTTTGGAAAAAAAAATATTTTTTTAGTTACTTTGGAAAAAAAAATATTTTTTTAGTTACTTTGGAAAAAAAAATATTTTTTTAGTTACTTTGGAAAAAAAATTATTTTTTTAGTTACTTTGGAAAAAAAAATATTTTTTTAGTTACTTTGGAAAAAAAAATATTTTTTTAGTTACTTTGGAAAAAAAAATATTTTTTTAGTTACTTTGGGAAAAAAAATATTTTTTTAGTTACTTTGGAAAAAAAAATATTTTTTTAGTTACTTTGGAAAAAAAAATTTTTTTTTAGTTTCTTTGGAAAAAAAAAATTTTTTTTAGTTACTTTGGAAAAAAAAATATTTTTTTAGTTACTTTGGAAAAAAAAATATTTTTTTAGTTACTTTGGAAAAAAAAATATTTTTTTAGTTACTTTGGAAAAAAAATATTTTTTTAGTTACTTTGGAAAAAAAAATATTTTTTTAGTTACTTTGGAAAAAAAAATATTTTTTTAGTTACTTTGGAAAAAAATATATTTTTTTAGTTACTTTGGAAAAAAAAATTTTTTTTAGTTACTTTGGAAAAAAAAATTTTTTTTTAGTTACTTTGGAAAAAAAAAACATTTTTTTAGTTACTTTGGGAAAAAAAATATTTTTTTAGTTACTTTGGAAAAAAAAATTTTTTAGTTACTTTGGAAAAAAAAATTTTTTTTTAGTTTCTTTGTAAAAAAATTTTTTTTTTTAGTTACTTTGGAAAAAAAAATTTTTTTTTAGTTTCTTTGGAAAAAAAATATTTTTTTAGTTACTTTGGAAAAAAAATATTTTTTTAGTTACTTTGGAAAAAAAAATATTTTTTTAGTTACTTTGGAAAAAAAAATATTTTTTTAGTTACTTTGGAAAAAAAAATATTTTTTTAGTTACTTTGGAAAAAAAAATATTTTTTTAGTTACTTTGGAAAAAAAAATATTTTTTTAGTTACTTTGGAAAAAAAATATTTTTTTAGTTACTTTGGAAAAAAAAATATTTTTTAGTTACTTTGGAAAAAAAAATATTTTTTTAGTTACTTTGGAAATTTTTTTATTTTTTTAGTTACTTTGGAAAAAAAAAAAAAAAATTTTAGTTACTTTGGAAAAAAAATTATTTTTTTAGTTACTTTGGAAAAAAAAAAAATTTTTTAGTTACTTTGGAAAAAAAAAAAAAATTTAGTTTCTTTGGAAAAAAAAATGTTTTTAGTTACTTTGGAAAAAAAAATTTTTTTTTACTTTCTTTGGAAAAAAAAATATTTTTTTAGTTACTTTGGAAAAAAAAATATTTTTTTAGTTTCTTTGGAAAAAAAAATATTTTTTTAGTTATTTTGGAAAAAAAAATATTTTTTTAGTTACTTTGGAAAAAAAAATTTTTTTTTAGTTTCTTTGGAAAAAAAAATATTTTTTTAGTTACTTTGGAAAAAAAAATATTTTTTTAGTTTCTTTGGAAAAAAAAATATTTTTTTAGTTACTTTGGAAAAAAAAATATTTTTTTTAGTTACTTTGGAAAAAAAAATATTTTTTTAGTTACTTTGGAAAAAAAATTATTTTTTTAGTTACTTTGGAAAAAAAAATATTTTTTTAGTTACTTTGGAAAAAAAAATATTTTTTTAGTTACTTTGGAAAAAAAAATATTTTTTTAGTTACTTTGGGAAAAAAAATATTATTTTAGTTACTTTGGAAAAAAATTTTTTTTTTTAGTTACTTTGGAAAAAAAAAAAATTTTTTAGTTACTTTGGAAAAAAAAAAATTTTTTTAGTTACTTTGGAAAAAAAAATATTTTTTTAGTTACTTTGGAAAAAAAAATATTTTTTTAGTTACTTTGGAAAAAAAAATATTTTTTTAGTTACTTTGGAAAAAAAAAATTTTTTTTAGTTTCTTTGGAAAAAAAAATATTTTTTTAGTTACTTTGGAAAAAAAAATATTTTTTTAGTTTCTTTGGAAAAAAAAATATTTTTTTAGTTACTTTGGAAAAAAAAATATTTTTTTTAGTTACTTTGGAAAAAAAAATATTTTTTTAGTTACTTTGGAAAAAAAATTATTTTTTTAGTTACTTTGGAAAAAAAAATATTTTTTTAGTTACTTTGGAAAAAAAAATATTTTTTTAGTTACTTTGGAAAAAAAAATATATTTTTAGTTACTTTGGGAAAAAAAATATTTTTTTAGTTACTTTGGAAAAAAAAATATTTTTTTAGTTACTTTGGAAAAAAAAAAAAATTTTTTAGTTACTTTGGAAAAAAAAATTTTTTTTTAGTTTCTTTGGAAAAATTTTTTTTTTTTTAGTTATTTGGAAAAAAAAAATTTTTTTTAGTTTCTTTGGAAAAAAAAATATTTTTTAGTTACTTTGGAAAAAAAAATATTTTTTTAGTTACTTTGGAAATTTTTTTATTTTTTTAGTTACTTTGGAAAAAAAAAAAAAAATTTTAGTTACTTTGGAAAAAAAATTATTTTTTTAGTTACTTTGGAAAAAAAAATATTTTTTTAGTTACTTTGGAAAAAAAAAAAAAAATTTAGTTTCTTTGGAAAAAAAAATGTTTTTAGTTACTTTGGAAAAAAAAATTTTTTTTTACTTTCTTTGGAAAAAAAAAAATTTTTTTAGTTACTTTGGAAAAAAAAAAAATTTTTAGTTTCTTTGGAAAAAAAATTATTTTTTTAGTTATTTTGGAAAAAAAAAAATTTTTTTAGTTACTTTGGAAAAAAAAATTTTTTTTTAGTTTCTTTGGAAAAAAAAATATTTTTTTAGTTACTTTGGAAAAAAAAATATTTTTTTAGTTTCTTTGGAAAAAAAAATATTTTTTTAGTTTCTTTGGAAAAAAAAATATTTTTTTAGTTACTTTGGAAAAAAAAATATTTTTTTTAGTTACTTTGGAAAAAAAAATATTTTTTTAGTTACTTTGGAAAAAAAATTATTTTTTTAGTTACTTTGGAAAAAAAAATATTTTTTTAGTTACTTTGGAAAAAAAAATATTTTTTTAGTTACTTTGGAAAAAAAAATATTTTTTTAGTTACTTTGGGAAAAAAAATATTTTTTTAGTTACTTTGGAAAAAAAAATATTTTTTTAGTTACTTTGGAAAAAAAAAAATTTTTTAGTTACTTTGGAAAAAAAAAAATTTTTTTAGTTTCTTTGGAAAAAAAAATTTTTTTTTAGTTACTTTGGAAAAAAAAAATTTTTTTTAGTTTCTTTGGAAAAAATTTTTTTTTTTTAGTTACTTTGGAAAAAAAAATATTTTTTTAGTTACTTTGGAAAAAAAAATATTTTTTTAGTTACTTTGGAAAAAAAAATATTTTTTTAGTTACTTTGGAAAAAAAATATTTTTTTAGTTACTTTGGAAAAAAAAAAATTTTTTAGTTACTTTGGAAAAAAAAATATTTTTTTAGTTACTTTGGAAAAAAAAAATTTTTTTAGTTACTTTGGGAAAAAAAAAATTTTTTTAGTTACTTTGGAAAAAAAAAAAAAATTTTAGTTACTTTGGAAAAAAATTTTTTTTTTTAGTTTCTTTGTAAAAAAAAATTTTTTTTTAGTTACTTTGGAAAAAAAAATTTTTTTTTAGTTTCTTTGGAAAAAAAAATATTTTTTTAGTTACTTTGGAAAAAAAAAATATTTTTTTAGTTACTTTGGAAAAAAAAATATTTTTTTAGTTACTTTGGAAAAAAAAATATTTTTTTAGTTACTTTGGAAAAAAAATATTTTTTTAGTTACTTTGGAAAAAAAAATATTTTTTTAGTTACTTTGGAAAAAAAAATATTTTTTTAGTTACTTTGGAAAAAAAAATATTTTTTTAGTTACTTTGGAAAAAAATATTTTTTTTAGTTACTTTGGAAAAAAAAATATTTTTTTAGTTACTTTGGAAAAAAAAACATTTTTTTAGTTACTTTGGGAAAAAAAATATTTTTTTAGTTACTTTGGAAAAAAAAAAATTTTTTTAGTTACTTTGGAAATTTTTTTTTTTTTTTAGTTTCTTTGGAAAAAATTTTTTTTTTTTAGTTACTTTGGAAAAAAAAAAAATTTTTTAGTTTCTTTGGAAAAAAAAATATTTTTTTAGTTACTTTGGAAAAAAAAAAATTTTTTAGTTACTTTGGAAAAAAAAATATTTTTTTAGTTACTTTGGAAAAAAAAATATTTTTTTAGTTACTTTGGAAAAAAAAATTGTTTTAGTTACTTTGGAAAAAAAATATTTTTTTAGTTTCTTTGGAAAAAAAAAAAATTTTTTAGTTACTTTGGAAAAAAAATATTTTTTTAGTTACTTTGGAAAAAAAAATATTTTTTTAGTTACTTTGGAAAAAAAAATATTTTTTTAGTTACTTTGGAAAAAAAAATATTTTTTTAGTTACTTTGGAAAAAAAAATATTTTTTTAGTTACTTTGGAAAAAAAAATATTTTTTTAGTTACTTTGGAAAAAAAATATTTTTTTAGTTACTTTGGAAAAAAAAATATTTTTTAGTTACTTTGGAAAAAAAAATATTTTTTTAGTTACTTTGGAATTTTTTTTATTTTTTTAGTTACTTTGGAAAAAAAAAAAAAAAATTTTAGTTACTTTGGAAAAAAAATTATTTTTTTAGTTACTTTGGAAAAAAAAAAAATTTTTTAGTTACTTTGGAAAAAAAAAAAAAAATTTAGTTTCTTTGGAAAAAAAAATGTTTTTAGTTACTTTGGAAAAAAAAAATTTTTTTTACTTTCTTTGGAAAAAAAAATATTTTTTTAGTTACTTTGGAAAAAAAAATATTTTTTTAGTTTCTTTGGAAAAAAAAATATTTTTTTAGTTATTTTGGAAAAAAAAATATTTTTTTAGTTACTTTGGAAAAAAAAATTTTTTTTTAGTTTCTTTGGAAAAAAAAATATTTTTTTAGTTACTTTGGAAAAAAAAATATTTTTTTAGTTTCTTTGGAAAAAAAAATATTTTTTTAGTTACTTTGGAAAAAAAAATATTTTTTTTAGTTACTTTGGAAAAAAAAATATTTTTTTAGTTACTTTGGAAAAAAAATTATTTTTTTAGTTACTTTGGAAAAAAAAATATTTTTTTAGTTACTTTGGAAAAAAAAATATTTTTTTAGTTACTTTGGAAAAAAAAATATTTTTTTAGTTACTTTGGGAAAAAAAATATTATTTTAGTTACTTTGGAAAAAATTTTTTTTTTTTAGTTACTTTGGAAAAAAAAAAAATTTTTAGTTACTTTGGAAAAAAAAAAATTTTTTTAGTTACTTTGGAAAAAAAAATATTTTTTTAGTTACTTTGGAAAAAAAAATTTTTTTTTAGTTACTTTGGAAAAAAAAATATTTTTTTAGTTACTTTGGAAAAAAAAAAATTTTTTTAGTTTCTTTGGAAAAAAAAATATTTTTTTAGTTACTTTGGAAAAAAAAATATTTTTTTAGTTTCTTTGGAAAAAAAAATATTTTTTTAGTTACTTTGGAAAAAAAAATATTTTTTTTAGTTACTTTGGAAAAAAAAATATTTTTTTAGTTACTTTGGAAAAAAAATTATTTTTTTAGTTACTTTGGAAAAAAAAATATTTTTTTAGTTACTTTGGAAAAAAAAAAATTTTTTTAGTTACTTTGGAAAAAAATATATATTTTTAGTTACTTTGGGAAAAAAAATATTTTTTTAGTTACTTTGGAAAAAAAAATATTTTTTTAGTTACTTTGGAAAAAAAAAAATTTTTTAGTTACTTTGGAAAAAAAAATTTTTTTTTAGTTTCTTTGGAAAAAAATTTTTTTTTTTAGTTATTTGGAAAAAAAATTTTTTTTTTAGTTTCTTTGGAAAAAAAAATATTTTTTAGTTACTTTGGAAAAAAAAATATTTTTTTAGTTACTTTGGAAATTTTTTTATTTTTTTAGTTACTTTGGAAAAAAAAAAAAAAATTTTAGTTACTTTGGAAAAAAAAATATTTTTTTAGTTACTTTGGAAAAAAAAATATTTTTTTAGTTACTTTGGAAAAAAAAAAAAAAATTTAGTTTCTTTGGAAAAAAAAATGTTTTTAGTTACTTTGGAAAAAAAAATTTTTTTTTACTTTCTTTGGAAAAAAAAAAATTTTTTTAGTTACTTTGGAAAAAAAAAAAAATTTTTAGTTTCTTTGGAAAAAAAATTATTTTTTTAGTTATTTTGGAAAAAAAAAAATTTTTTTAGTTACTTTGGAAAAAAAAAATTTTTTTTAGTTTCTTTGGAAAAAAAAATATTTTTTTAGTTACTTTGGAAAAAAAATATATTTTTTTAGTTTCTTTGGAAAAAAAAATATTTTTTTAGTTACTTTGGAAAAAAAAATATTTTTTTTAGTTACTTTGGAAAAAAAAATATTTTTTTAGTTACTTTGGAAAAAAAATTATTTTTTTAGTTACTTTGGAAAAAAAAATATTTTTTTAGTTACTTTGGAAAAAAAAATATTTTTTTAGTTACTTTGGAAAAAAAAATATTTTTTTAGTTACTTTGGGAAAAAAAATATTTTTTTAGTTACTTTGGAAAAAAAAATATTTTTTTAGTTACTTTGGAAAAAAAAAAAATTTTTAGTTACTTTGGAAAAAAAAAATTTTTTTTAGTTTCTTTGGAAAAAAAATTTTTTTTTTAGTTACTTTGGAAAAAAAAATTTTTTTTTAGTTTCTTTGGAAAAAATTTTTTTTTTTTAGTTACTTTGGAAAAAAAAATATTTTTTTAGTTACTTTGGAAAAAAAAATATTTTTTTAGTTACTTTGGAAAAAAAAATATTTTTTTAGTTACTTTGGAAAAAAAATATTTTTTTAGTTACTTTGGAAAAAAAAATATTTTTTTAGTTACTTTGGAAAAAAAAATATTTTTTTAGTTACTTTGGAAAAAAAATATTTTTTTAGTTACTTTGGAAAAAAAAAATTTTTTTAGTTACTTTGGAAAAAAAAATATTTTTTTAGTTACTTTGGAAAAAAAAAATTTTTTTAGTTACTTTGGGAAAAAAAAAATTTTTTTAGTTACTTTGGAAAAAAAAAAAAAATTTTAGTTACTTTGGAAAAAAAATTTTTTTTTTAGTTTCTTTGTAAAAAAAAATTTTTTTTTAGTTACTTTGGAAAAAAAAATTTTTTTTTAGTTTCTTTGGAAAAAAAAATATTTTTTTAGTTACTTTGGAAAAAAAAAATATTTTTTTAGTTACTTTGGAAAAAAAAATATTTTTTTAGTTACTTTGGAAAAAAAAATATTTTTTTAGTTACTTTGGAAAAAAAATATTTTTTTAGTTACTTTGGAAAAAAAAATATTTTTTTAGTTACTTTGGAAAAAAAAATATTTTTTTAGTTACTTTGGAAAAAAAAATATTTTTTTAGTTACTTTGGAAAAAAATATTTTTTTTAGTTACTTTGGAAAAAAAAATATTTTTTTAGTTACTTTGGAAAAAAAAACATTTTTTTAGTTACTTTGGAAAAAAAAATATTTTTTTAGTTACTTTGGAAAAAAAAATATTTTTTTAGTTACTTTGGAAAAAAAAATATATTTTTAGTTACTTTGGGAAAAAAAATATTTTTTTAGTTACTTTGGAAAAAAAAATATTTTTTTAGTTACTTTGGAAAAAAAAAAAATTTTTTAGTTACTTTGGAAAAAAAAATTTTTTTTTAGTTTCTTTGGAAAAAATTTTTTTTTTTTAGTTATTTGGAAAAAAAATTTTTTTTTTAGTTTCTTTGGAAAAAAAAATATTTTTTAGTTACTTTGGAAAAAAAAATATTTTTTTAGTTACTTTGGAAATTTTTTTATTTTTTTAGTTACTTTGGAAAAAAAAAAAAAAATTTTAGTTACTTTGGAAAAAAAATTATTTTTTTAGTTACTTTGGAAAAAAAAATATTTTTTTAGTTACTTTGGAAAAAAAAAAAAAAATTTAGTTTCTTTGGAAAAAAAAATGTTTTTAGTTACTTTGGAAAAAAAATTTTTTTTTTACTTTCTTTGGAAAAAAAAAAATTTTTTTAGTTACTTTGGAAAAAAAAAAAAATTTTTAGTTTCTTTGGAAAAAAAATTATTTTTTTAGTTATTTTGGAAAAAAAAAAATTTTTTTAGTTACTTTGGAAAAAAAAAATTTTTTTTAGTTTCTTTGGAAAAAAAAATATTTTTTTAGTTACTTTGGAAAAAAAAATATTTTTTTAGTTTCTTTGGAAAAAAAAATATTTTTTTAGTTTCTTTGGAAAAAAAAATATTTTTTTAGTTACTTTGGAAAAAAAAATATTTTTTTTAGTTACTTTGGAAAAAAAAATATTTTTTTAGTTACTTTGGAAAAAAAATTATTTTTTTAGTTACTTTGGAAAAAAAAATATTTTTTTAGTTACTTTGGAAAAAAAAATATTTTTTTAGTTACTTTGGAAAAAAAAATATTTTTTTAGTTACTTTGGGAAAAAAAATATTTTTTTAGTTACTTTGGAAAAAAAAATATTTTTTTAGTTACTTTGGAAAAAAAAAAAATTTTTAGTTACTTTGGAAAAAAAAAATTTTTTTTAGTTTCTTTGGAAAAAAAAATTTTTTTTTAGTTACTTTGGAAAAAAAATTTTTTTTTTAGTTTCTTTGGAAAAAATTTTTTTTTTTTAGTTACTTTGGAAAAAAAAATATTTTTTTAGTTACTTTGGAAAAAAAAATATTTTTTTAGTTACTTTGGAAAAAAAAATATTTTTTTAGTTACTTTGGAAAAAAAATATTTTTTTAGTTACTTTGGAAAAAAAAATATTTTTTTAGTTACTTTGGAAAAAAAAATATTTTTTTAGTTACTTTGGAAAAAAAATATTTTTTTAGTTACTTTGGAAAAAAAAAATTTTTTTAGTTACTTTGGAAAAAAAAATATTTTTTTAGTTACTTTGGAAAAAAAAAATTTTTTTAGTTACTTTGGGAAAAAAAAAATTTTTTTAGTTACTTTGGAAAAAAAAAAAAAATTTTAGTTACTTTGGAAAAAAATTTTTTTTTTTAGTTTCTTTGTAAAAAAAAATTTTTTTTTAGTTACTTTGGAAAAAAAAATTTTTTTTTAGTTTCTTTGGAAAAAAAAATATTTTTTTAGTTACTTTGGAAAAAAAAAATATTTTTTTAGTTACTTTGGAAAAAAAAATATTTTTTTAGTTACTTTGGAAAAAAAAATATTTTTTTAGTTACTTTGGAAAAAAAATATTTTTTTAGTTACTTTGGAAAAAAAAATATTTTTTTAGTTACTTTGGAAAAAAAAATATTTTTTTAGTTACTTTGGAAAAAAAAATATTTTTTTAGTTACTTTGGAAAAAAATATATTTTTTAGTTACTTTGGAAAAAAAAATATTTTTTTAGTTACTTTGGAAAAAAAAACATTTTTTTAGTTACTTTGGGAAAAAAAATATTTTTTTAGTTACTTTGGAAAAAAAAAAATTTTTTTAGTTACTTTGGAAATTTTTTTTTTTTTTTAGTTTCTTTGGAAAAAATTTTTTTTTTTTAGTTACTTTGGAAAAAAAAAAAAATTTTTAGTTTCTTTGGAAAAAAAAATATTTTTTTAGTTACTTTGGAAAAAAAAAAATTTTTTAGTTACTTTGGAAAAAAAAATATTTTTTTAGTTACTTTGGAAAAAAAAATATTTTTTTAGTTACTTTGGAAAAAAAAATTGTTTTAGTTACTTTGGAAAAAAAATATTTTTTTAGTTTCTTTGGAAAAAAAAAAAATTTTTTAGTTACTTTGGAAAAAAAATATTTTTTTAGTTACTTTGGAAAAAAAAATATTTTTTTAGTTACTTTGGAAAAAAAAATATTTTTTTAGTTACTTTGGAAAAAAAAATATTTTTTTAGTTACTTTGGAAAAAAAAATATTTTTTTAGTTACTTTGGAAAAAAAAATATTTTTTTAGTTACTTTGGAAAAAAAATATTTTTTTAGTTACTTTGGAAAAAAAAATATTTTTTAGTTACTTTGGAAAAAAAAATATTTTTTTAGTTACTTTGGAAATTTTTTTATTTTTTTAGTTACTTTGGAAAAAAAAAAAAAAAATTTTAGTTACTTTGGAAAAAAAATTATTTTTTTAGTTACTTTGGAAAAAAAAAAAATTTTTTAGTTACTTTGGAAAAAAAAAAAAAATTTAGTTTCTTTGGAAAAAAAAATGTTTTTAGTTACTTTGGAAAAAAAAAATTTTTTTTACTTTCTTTGGAAAAAAAAATATTTTTTTAGTTACTTTGGAAAAAAAAATATTTTTTTAGTTTCTTTGGAAAAAAAAATATTTTTTTAGTTATTTTGGAAAAAAAAATATTTTTTTAGTTACTTTGGAAAAAAAAATTTTTTTTTAGTTTCTTTGGAAAAAAAAATATTTTTTTAGTTACTTTGGAAAAAAAAATATTTTTTTAGTTTCTTTGGAAAAAAAAATATTTTTTTAGTTACTTTGGAAAAAAAAATATTTTTTTTAGTTACTTTGGAAAAAAAAATATTTTTTTAGTTACTTTGGAAAAAAAATTATTTTTTTAGTTACTTTGGAAAAAAAAATATTTTTTTAGTTACTTTGGAAAAAAAAATATTTTTTTAGTTACTTTGGAAAAAAAAATATTTTTTTAGTTACTTTGGGAAAAAAAATATTATTTTAGTTACTTTGGAAAAAAATTTTTTTTTTTAGTTACTTTGGAAAAAAAAAAAATTTTTTAGTTACTTTGGAAAAAAAAAAATTTTTTTAGTTACTTTGGAAAAAAAAATATTTTTTTAGTTACTTTGGAAAAAAAAATATTTTTTTAGTTACTTTGGAAAAAAAAATATTTTTTTAGTTACTTTGGAAAAAAAAAATTTTTTTTAGTTTCTTTGGAAAAAAAAATATTTTTTTAGTTACTTTGGAAAAAAAAATATTTTTTTAGTTTCTTTGGAAAAAAAAATATTTTTTTAGTTACTTTGGAAAAAAAAATATTTTTTTTAGTTACTTTGGAAAAAAAAATATTTTTTTAGTTACTTTGGAAAAAAAATTATTTTTTTAGTTACTTTGGAAAAAAAAATATTTTTTAGTTACTTTGGAAAAAAAAATATTTTTTTAGTTACTTTGGAAATTTTTTTATTTTTTTAGTTACTTTGGAAAAAAAAAAAAAAATTTTAGTTACTTTGGAAAAAAAATTATTTTTTTAGTTACTTTGGAAAAAAAAAAAATTTTTTAGTTACTTTGGAAAAAAAAAAAAAATTTAGTTTCTTTGGAAAAAAAAATGTTTTTAGTTACTTTGGAAAAAAAAATTTTTTTTTACTTTCTTTGGAAAAAAAAATATTTTTTTAGTTACTTTGGAAAAAAAAATATTTTTTTAGTTTCTTTGGAAAAAAAAATATTTTTTTAGTTATTTTGGAAAAAAAAATATTTTTTTAGTTACTTTGGAAAAAAAAAATTTTTTTTAGTTTCTTTGGAAAAAAAAATATTTTTTTAGTTACTTTGGAAAAAAAAATATTTTTTTAGTTTCTTTGGAAAAAAAAATATTTTTTTAGTTACTTTGGAAAAAAAAATATTTTTTTTAGTTACTTTGGAAAAAAAAATATTTTTTTAGTTACTTTGGAAAAAAAATTATTTTTTTAGTTACTTTGGAAAAAAAAATATTTTTTTAGTTACTTTGGAAAAAAAAATATTTTTTTAGTTACTTTGGAAAAAAAAATATTTTTTTAGTTACTTTGGGAAAAAAAATATTATTTTAGTTACTTTGGAAAAAAATTTTTTTTTTTAGTTACTTTGGAAAAAAAAAAAATTTTTTAGTTACTTTGGAAAAAAAAAAATTTTTTTAGTTACTTTGGAAAAAAAAATATTTTTTTAGTTACTTTGGAAAAAAAAATATTTTTTTAGTTACTTTGGAAAAAAAAATATTTTTTTAGTTACTTTGGAAAAAAAAAATTTTTTTTAGTTTCTTTGGAAAAAAAAATATTTTTTTAGTTACTTTGGAAAAAAAAATATTTTTTTAGTTTCTTTGGAAAAAAAAATATTTTTTTAGTTACTTTGGAAAAAAAAATATTTTTTTTAGTTACTTTGGAAAAAAAAATATTTTTTTAGTTACTTTGGAAAAAAAATTATTTTTTTAGTTACTTTGGAAAAAAATATATTTTTTTAGTTACTTTGGAAAAAAAAATATTTTTTTAGTTACTTTGGAAAAAAAAATATATTTTTAGTTACTTTGGGAAAAAAAATATTTTTTTAGTTACTTTGGAAAAAAAAATATTTTTTTAGTTACTTTGGAAAAAAAAAAAAAATTTTTAGTTACTTTGGAAAAAAAAATTTTTTTTTAGTTTCTTTGGAAAAATTTTTTTTTTTTTAGTTATTTGGAAAAAAAATTTTTTTTTTAGTTTCTTTGGAAAAAAAAATATTTTTTAGTTACTTTGGAAAAAAAAATATTTTTTTAGTTACTTTGGAAATTTTTTTATTTTTTTAGTTACTTTGGAAAAAAAAAAAAAAATTTTAGTTACTTTGGAAAAAAAATTATTTTTTTAGTTACTTTGGAAAAAAAAATATTTTTTTAGTTACTTTGGAAAAAAAAAAAAAAATTTAGTTTCTTTGGAAAAAAAAATGTTTTTAGTTACTTTGGAAAAAAAATTTTTTTTTTACTTTCTTTGGAAAAAAAAAAATTTTTTTAGTTACTTTGGAAAAAAAAAAAAATTTTTAGTTTCTTTGGAAAAAAAATTATTTTTTTAGTTATTTTGGAAAAAAAAAAATTTTTTTAGTTACTTTGGAAAAAAAAAATTTTTTTTAGTTTCTTTGGAAAAAAAAATATTTTTTTAGTTACTTTGGAAAAAAAAATATTTTTTTAGTTTCTTTGGAAAAAAAAATATTTTTTTAGTTTCTTTGGAAAAAAAAATATTTTTTTAGTTACTTTGGAAAAAAAAATATTTTTTTTAGTTACTTTGGAAAAAAAAATATTTTTTTAGTTACTTTGGAAAAAAAATTATTTTTTTAGTTACTTTGGAAAAAAAAATATTTTTTTAGTTACTTTGGAAAAAAAAATATTTTTTTAGTTACTTTGGAAAAAAAAATATTTTTTTAGTTACTTTGGGAAAAAAAATATTTTTTTAGTTACTTTGGAAAAAAAAATATTTTTTTAGTTACTTTGGAAAAAAAAAAAATTTTTAGTTACTTTGGAAAAAAAAAATTTTTTTTAGTTTCTTTGGAAAAAAAAATTTTTTTTAGTTACTTTGGAAAAAAAATTTTTTTTTTAGTTTCTTTGGAAAAAATTTTTTTTTTTTAGTTACTTTGGAAAAAAAAATATTTTTTTAGTTACTTTGGAAAAAAAAATATTTTTTTAGTTACTTTGGAAAAAAAAATATTTTTTTAGTTACTTTGGAAAAAAAATATTTTTTTAGTTACTTTGGAAAAAAAAATATTTTTTTAGTTACTTTGGAAAAAAAAATATTTTTTTAGTTACTTTGGAAAAAAAATATTTTTTTAGTTACTTTGGAAAAAAAAAAATTTTTTAGTTACTTTGGAAAAAAAAATATTTTTTTAGTTACTTTGGAAAAAAAAAAATTTTTTAGTTACTTTGGGAAAAAAAAAATTTTTTTAGTTACTTTGGAAAAAAAAAAAAAATTTTAGTTACTTTGGAAAAAATTTTTTTTTTTTAGTTTCTTTGTAAAAAAAAATTTTTTTTTAGTTACTTTGGAAAAAAAAATTTTTTTTTAGTTTCTTTGGAAAAAAAAATATTTTTTTAGTTACTTTGGAAAAAAAAAATATTTTTTTAGTTACTTTGGAAAAAAAAATATTTTTTTAGTTACTTTGGAAAAAAAAATATTTTTTTAGTTACTTTGGAAAAAAAATATTTTTTTAGTTACTTTGGAAAAAAAAATATTTTTTTAGTTACTTTGGAAAAAAAAATATTTTTTTAGTTACTTTGGAAAAAAAAATATTTTTTTAGTTACTTTGGAAAAAAATATTTTTTTTAGTTACTTTGGAAAAAAAAATATTTTTTTAGTTACTTTGGAAAAAAAAACATTTTTTTAGTTACTTTGGGAAAAAAAATATTTTTTTAGTTACTTTGGAAAAAAAAAATTTTTTTAGTTACTTTGGAAATTTTTTTTTTTTTTTAGTTTCTTTGGAAAAAATTTTTTTTTTTTAGTTACTTTGGAAAAAAAAAAAATTTTTTAGTTTCTTTGGAAAAAAAAATATTTTTTTAGTTACTTTGGAAAAAAAAAAATTTTTTAGTTACTTTGGAAAAAAAAATATTTTTTTAGTTACTTTGGAAAAAAAAATATTTTTTTAGTTACTTTGGAAAAAAAAATTGTTTTAGTTACTTTGGAAAAAAAATATTTTTTTAGTTTCTTTGGAAAAAAAAAAAATTTTTTAGTTACTTTGGAAAAAAAATATTTTTTTAGTTACTTTGGAAAAAAAAATATTTTTTTAGTTACTTTGGAAAAAAAATATTTTTTTAGTTACTTTGGAAAAAAAAATATTTTTTTAGTTACTTTGGAAAAAAAAATATTTTTTTAGTTACTTTGGAAAAAAAAATATTTTTTTAGTTACTTTGGAAAAAAAATATTTTTTTAGTTACTTTGGAAAAAAAAATATTTTTTAGTTACTTTGGAAAAAAAAATATTTTTTTAGTTACTTTGGAAATTTTTTTATTTTTTTAGTTACTTTGGAAAAAAAAAAAAAAAATTTTAGTTACTTTGGAAAAAAAATTATTTTTTTAGTTACTTTGGAAAAAAAAAAAATTTTTTAGTTACTTTGGAAAAAAAAAAAAAAATTTAGTTTCTTTGGAAAAAAAAATGTTTTTAGTTACTTTGGAAAAAAAAAATTTTTTTTACTTTCTTTGGAAAAAAAAATATTTTTTTAGTTACTTTGGAAAAAAAAATATTTTTTTAGTTTCTTTGGAAAAAAAAATATTTTTTTAGTTATTTTGGAAAAAAAAATATTTTTTTAGTTACTTTGGAAAAAAAAAATTTTTTTTAGTTTCTTTGGAAAAAAAAATATTTTTTTAGTTACTTTGGAAAAAAAAATATTTTTTTAGTTTCTTTGGAAAAAAAAATATTTTTTTAGTTACTTTGGAAAAAAAAATATTTTTTTTAGTTACTTTGGAAAAAAAAATATTTTTTTAGTTACTTTGGAAAAAAAATTATTTTTTTAGTTACTTTGGAAAAAAAAATATTTTTTTAGTTACTTTGGAAAAAAAAATATTTTTTTAGTTACTTTGGAAAAAAAAATATTTTTTTAGTTACTTTGGGAAAAAAAATATTATTTTAGTTACTTTGGAAAAATTTTTTTTTTTTTAGTTACTTTGGAAAAAAAAAAAATTTTTTAGTTACTTTGGAAAAAAAAAAATTTTTTTAGTTACTTTGGAAAAAAAAATATTTTTTTAGTTACTTTGGAAAAAAAAATATTTTTTTAGTTACTTTGGAAAAAAAAATATTTTTTTAGTTACTTTGGAAAAAAAAAAATTTTTTTAGTTTCTTTGGAAAAAAAAATATTTTTTTAGTTACTTTGGAAAAAAAAATATTTTTTTAGTTTCTTTGGAAAAAAAAATATTTTTTTAGTTACTTTGGAAAAAAAAATATTTTTTTTAGTTACTTTGGAAAAAAAAATATTTTTTTAGTTACTTTGGAAAAAAAATTATTTTTTTAGTTACTTTGGAAAAAAAAATATTTTTTTAGTTACTTTGGAAAAAAAAATATTTTTTTAGTTACTTTGGAAAAAAAAATATATTTTTAGTTACTTTGGGAAAAAAAATATTTTTTTAGTTACTTTGGAAAAAAAAATATTTTTTTAGTTACTTTGGAAAAAAAAAAAATTTTTTAGTTACTTTGGAAAAAAAAATTTTTTTTTAGTTTCTTTGGAAAAAAATTTTTTTTTTTAGTTATTTGGAAAAAAAAATTTTTTTTTAGTTTCTTTGGAAAAAAAAATATTTTTTAGTTACTTTGGAAAAAAAAATATTTTTTTAGTTACTTTGGAAATTTTTTTATTTTTTTAGTTACTTTGGAAAAAAAAAAAAAAATTTTAGTTACTTTGGAAAAAAAATTATTTTTTTAGTTACTTTGGAAAAAAAAATATTTTTTTAGTTACTTTGGAAAAAAAAAAAAAAATTTAGTTTCTTTGGAAAAAAAAATGTTTTTAGTTACTTTGGAAAAAAAATTTTTTTTTTACTTTCTTTGGAAAAAAAAAAATTTTTTTAGTTACTTTGGAAAAAAAAAAAAATTTTTAGTTTCTTTGGAAAAAAAATTATTTTTTTAGTTATTTTGGAAAAAAAAAAATTTTTTTAGTTACTTTGGAAAAAAAAAATTTTTTTTAGTTTCTTTGGAAAAAAAAATATTTTTTTAGTTACTTTGGAAAAAAAAATATTTTTTTAGTTTCTTTGGAAAAAAAAATATTTTTTTAGTTACTTTGGAAAAAAAAATATTTTTTTTAGTTACTTTGGAAAAAAAAATATTTTTTTAGTTACTTTGGAAAAAAAATTATTTTTTTAGTTACTTTGGAAAAAAAAATATTTTTTTAGTTACTTTGGAAAAAAAAATATTTTTTTAGTTACTTTGGAAAAAAAAAATATTTTTTTAGTTACTTTGGGAAAAAAAATATTTTTTTAGTTACTTTGGAAAAAAAAATATTTTTTTAGTTACTTTGGAAAAAAAAAAAATTTTTAGTTACTTTGGAAAAAAAAAATTTTTTTTAGTTTCTTTGGAAAAAAAAATTTTTTTTTAGTTACTTTGGAAAAAAAAATTTTTTTTTAGTTTCTTTGGAAAAATTTTTTTTTTTTTAGTTACTTTGGAAAAAAAAATATTTTTTTAGTTACTTTGGAAAAAAAAATATTTTTTTAGTTACTTTGGAAAAAAAAATATTTTTTTAGTTACTTTGGAAAAAAAAATATTTTTTTAGTTACTTAAAAAAAAATATTTTTTTAGTTACTTTGGAAAAAAAATATTTTTTTAGTTACTTTGGAAAAAAAATATTTTTTTAGTTACTTTGGAAAAAAAAAATTTTTTTAGTTACTTTGGAAAAAAAAATATTTTTTTAGTTACTTTGGAAAAAAAAAATTTTTTTAGTTACTTTGGGAAAAAAAAAATTTTTTTAGTTACTTTGGAAAAAAAAAAAAAATTTTAGTTACTTTGGAAAAAAATTTTTTTTTTTAGTTTCTTTGTAAAAAAAAATTTTTTTTTAGTTACTTTGGAAAAAAAAATTTTTTTTTAGTTTCTTTGGAAAAAAAAATATTTTTTTAGTTACTTTGGAAAAAAAAAATATTTTTTTAGTTACTTTGGAAAAAAAAATATTTTTTTAGTTACTTTGGAAAAAAAAATATTTTTTTAGTTACTTTGGAAAAAAAATATTTTTTTAGTTACTTTGGAAAAAAAAAATATTTTTTTAGTTACTTTGGAAAAAAAAATATTTTTTTAGTTACTTTGGAAAAAAAAATATTTTTTTAGTTACTTTGGAAAAAAATATTTTTTTTAGTTACTTTGGAAAAAAAAATATTTTTTTAGTTACTTTGGAAAAAAAAACATTTTTTTAGTTACTTTGGGAAAAAAAATATTTTTTTAGTTACTTTGGAAAAAAAAAAATTTTTTTAGTTACTTTGGAAATTTTTTTTTTTTTTTAGTTTCTTTGGAAAAATTTTTTTTTTTTTAGTTACTTTGGAAAAAAAAAATTTTTTTAGTTTCTTTGGAAAAAAAAATATTTTTTTAGTTACTTTGGAAAAAAAAAAATTTTTTAGTTACTTTGGAAAAAAAAATATTTTTTTAGTTACTTTGGAAAAAAAAATATTTTTTTAGTTACTTTGGAAAAAAAAATTGTTTTAGTTACTTTGGAAAAAAAAATATTTTTTTAGTTTCTTTGGAAAAAAAATATTTTTTTAGTTACTTTGGAAAAAAAAATATTTTTTTAGTTACTTTGGGAAAAAAAATATTTTTTTAGTTTCTTTGGAAAAAAAAAAAAAATTTTAGTTACTTTGGAAAAAAAATTATTTTTTTAGTTACTTTGGAAAAAAAATTATTTTTTTAGTTACTTTGGAAAAAAAATATTTTTTTAGTTACTTTGGAAAAAAAATATTTTTTTAGTTACTTTGGAAAAAAAAACATTTTTTTAGTTACTTTGGAAAAAAAAATATTTTTTTAGTTACTTTGGAAAAAAAAATATTTTTTTAGTTACTTTGGAAAAAAAATTATTTTTTTAGTTACTTTGGAAAAAAAAATATTTTTTTAGTTACTTTGGGAAAAAAAATATTTTTTTAGTTACTTTGGAAAAAAAAATATTTTTTTAGTTACTTTGGAAAAAAAAATATTTTTTTAGTTACTTTGGAAAAAAAAATATTTTTTTAGTTACTTTGGAAAAAAAAATATTTTTTTAGTTACTTTGGGAAAAAAAATATTTTTTTAGTTACTTTGGAAAAAAAAATATTTTTTTAGTTACTTTGGAAAAAAAAATATTTTTTTAGTTACTTTGGAAAAAAAAATATTTTTTTAGTTACTTTGGGAAAAAAAATATTTTTTTAGTTTCTTTGGAAAAAAAAAAAAAATTTTAGTTACTTTGGAAAAAAAATTATTTTTTTAGTTACTTTGGAAAAAAAATTATTTTTTTAGTTACTTTGGAAAAAAAATATTTTTTTAGTTACTTTGGAAAAAAAATATTTTTTTAGTTACTTTGGAAAAAAAAACATTTTTTTAGTTACTTTGGAAAAAAAAATATTTTTTTAGTTACTTTGGAAAAAAAAATATTTTTTTAGTTACTTTGGAAAAAAAATTATTTTTTTAGTTACTTTGGAAAAAAAAATATTTTTTTAGTTACTTTGGGAAAAAAAATATTTTTTTAGTTACTTTGGAAAAAAAAATATTTTTTTAGTTACTTTGGAAAAAAAAATATTTTTTTAGTTACTTTGGGAAAAAATATATTTTTTTAATTACTTTGGAAAAAAAATATTTTTTTAGTTACTTTGGAAAAAAATTATTTTTTTAGTTACTTTGGAAAAAAAATTATTTTTTTAGTTACTTTGGAAAAAAAAAATTTTTTTAGTTACTTTGGAAAAAAAAATATTTTTTTAGTTACTTTGGAAAAAAAATATTTTTTTAGTTACTTTGGAAAAAAAAATATTTTTTTAGTTACTTTGGAAAAAAAAATATTTTTTTAGTTACTTTGGAAAAAAAAATATTTTTTTAGTTACTTTGGAAAAAAAAAAATTTTTTAGTTACTTTGGAAAAAAAAATATTTTTTTAGTTTCTTTGGAAAAAAAATAATTTTTTAGTTACTTTGGAAAAAAAAATATTTTTTTAGTTTCTTTGGAAAAAAAATTATTTTTTTAGTTACTTTGGAAAAAAAAATATTTTTTTAGTTACTTTGGAAAAAAAAATATTTTTTTAGTTTCTTTGGAAAAAAAAATATTTTTTTAGTTACTTTGGAAAAAAAATATTTTTTTAGTTACTTTGGAAAAAAAATAATTTTTTTAGTTACTTTGGAAAAAAAAATATTTTTTTAGTTACTTTGGAAAAAAAATAATTTTTTTAGTTACTTTGGAAAAAAAATTATTTTTTTAGTTACTTTGGAAAAAAAAATATTTTTTTAGTTTCTTTGGGAAAAAAAATATTTTTTTAATTACTTTGGAAAAAAAAATTTTTTTTAGTTACTTTGGAAAAAAAAATATTTTTTTAGTTACTTTGGAAAAAAAAATATTTTTTTAGTTACTTTGGAAAAAAAAATATTTTTTTAGTTACTTTGGGAAAAAAAATATTTTTTTAGTTACTTTGGAAAAAAAAATATTTTTTTAGTTACTTTGGAAAAAAAAATATTTTTTTAGTTACTTTGGGAAAAAAAATATTTTTTTAATTACTTTGGAAAAAAAATATTTTTTTAGTTACTTTGGAAAAAAATTATTTTTTTAGTTACTTTGGAAAAAAAATTATTTTTTTAGTTACTTTGGAAAAAAAATTTTTTTTTAGTTACTTTGGAAAAAAAAATATTTTTTTAGTTACTTTGGAAAAAAAATATTTTTTTAGTTACTTTGGAAAAAAAAATATTTTTTTAGTTACTTTGGAAAAAAAAATATTTTTTTAGTTACTTTGGAAAAAAAAATATTTTTTTAGTTACTTTGGAAAAAAAAAAAAATTTTTAGTTACTTTGGAAAAAAAAATATTTTTTTAGTTTCTTTGGAAAAAAAAAATTTTTTTTAGTTACTTTGGAAAAAAAAATATTTTTTTAGTTTCTTTGGAAAAAAAAATATTTTTTTAGTTACTTTGGAAAAAAAAATATTTTTTTAGTTACTTTGGAAAAAAAAATATTTTTTTAGTTTCTTTGGAAAAAAAAATATTTTTTTAGTTACTTTGGAAAAAAAATATTTTTTTAGTTACTTTGGAAAAAAAATAATTTTTTTAGTTACTTTGGAAAAAAAAATATTTTTTTAGTTTCTTTGGGAAAAAAAATATTTTTTTAATTACTTTGGAAAAAAAAATTTTTTTTAGTTACTTTGGAAAAAAAAATATTTTTTTAGTTACTTTGGAAAACAAATTATTTTTTTAGTTACTTTGGAAAAAAAAATATTTTTTTAGTTACTTTGGGAAAAAAAATATTTTTTTAGTTACTTTGGAAAAAAAAATATTTTTTTAGTTACTTTGGAAAAAAAAATATTTTTTTAGTTACTTTGGGAAAAAAAATATTTTTTTAATTACTTTGGAAAAAAAATATTTTTTTAGTTACTTTGGAAAAAAATTATTTTTTTAGTTACTTTGGAAAAAAAATTATTTTTTTAGTTACTTTGGAAAAAAAATTTTTTTTTAGTTACTTTGGAAAAAAAAATATTTTTTTAGTTACTTTGGAAAAAAAATATTTTTTTAGTTACTTTGGAAAAAAAAATATTTTTTTAGTTACTTTGGAAAAAAAAATATTTTTTTAGTTACTTTGGAAAAAAAAATATTTTTTTAGTTACTTTGGAAAAAAAAAAAAAATTTTAGTTACTTTGGAAAAAAAAATATTTTTTTAGTTTCTTTGGAAAAAAAAAAATTTTTTTAGTTACTTTGGAAAAAAAAATATTTTTTTAGTTTCTTTGGAAAAAAAAATATTTTTTTAGTTACTTTGGAAAAAAAAATATTTTTTTAGTTACTTTGGAAAAAAAAATATTTTTTTAGTTTCTTTGGAAAAAAAAATATTTTTTTAGTTACTTTGGAAAAAAAATATTTTTTTAGTTACTTTGGAAAAAAAATAATTTTTTTAGTTACTTTGGAAAAAAAAATATTTTTTTAGTTACTTTGGAAAAAAAATAATTTTTTTAGTTACTTTGGAAAAAAAATTATTTTTTTAGTTACTTTGGAAAAAAAAATATTTTTTTAGTTTCTTTGGAAAAAAAAATATTTTTTTAGTTACTTTGGAAAAAAAAATTTTTTTAGTTACTTTGGAAAAAAAAATTTTTTTTAGTTACTTTGGAAAAAAAAAAAAATTTTTTAGTTACTTTGGAAAAAAAAAATTTTTTTAGTTTCTTTGGAAAAAAAAATATTTTTTTAGTTACTTTGGAAAAAAAAATATTTTTTTAGTTACTTTGGAAAAAAAAATATTTTTTTAGGTACTTTGGAAAAAAAATAATTGTTTTAGTTACTTTGGAAAAAAAATTATTTTTTTAGTTACTTTGGAAAAAAAAAATTTTTTTAGTTTCTTTGGAAAAAAAAATATTTTTTAGTTACTTTGGAAAAAAAAATATTTTTTTAGTTACTTTGGAAAAAAAATATTTTTTTAGTTACTTTGGAAAAAAAAATATTTTTTTAGTTACTTTGGAAAAAAATTTTTTTTTTTAGTTTCTTTGGAAAAAAAAAAAATTTTTTAGTTACTTTGGAAAAAAAAATATTTTTTTAGTTACTTTGGAAAAAAAAATTTTTTTTTAGTTACTTTGGAAAAAAAATTATTTTTTTAGTTACTTTGGGAAAAAAAATATTTTTTTAGTTACTTTGGAAAAAAAAATATTTTTTTAGTTACTTTGGAAAAAAAATATTTTTTTAATTACTTTGGAAAAAAATATATTTTTTTAGTTACTTTGGAAAAAAAAATTTTTTTTAGTTACTTTGGAAAAAAAATATTTTTTTAGTTACTTTGGAAAAAAAAATATTTTTTTAGTTACTTTGGAAAAAAAAAAATTTTTTTAGTTTCTTTGGAAAAAAAATTATTTTTTTAGTTACTTTGGAAAAAAAAATATTTTTTTAGTTTCTTTGGAAAAAAAAATATTTTTTTAGTTACTTTGGAAAAAAAAATATTTTTTTAGTTACTTTGGAAAAAAAAATATTTTTTTAGTTACTTTGGAAAAAAAATTATTTTTTTAGTTACTTTGGAAAAAAAAATATTTTTTTAGTTACTTTGGAAAAAAAAATATTTTTTTAGTTACTTTGGAAAAAAAAATATTTTTTTAGTTACTTTGGGAAAAAAAATATTTTTTTAGTTACTTTGGAAAAAAAAATATTTTTTTAGTTACTTTGGAAAAAAAAAAAAAATTTTAGTTACTTTGGAAAAAAAAATTTTTTTTTAGTTTCTTTGGAAAAAAAAAATTTTTTTTAGTTACTTTGGAAAAAAATTTTTTTTTTAGTTTCTTTGGAAAAAAAAAATTTTTTTTAGTTACTTTGGAAAAAAAAAAATTTTTTTAGTTACTTTGGAAAAAAAAATATTTTTTTAGTTACTTTGGAAAAAAAATATTTTTTTAGTTACTTTGGAAAAAAAAATATTTTTTTAGTTACTTTGGAAAAAAAAAAATTTTTTTAGTTACTTTGGAAAAAAAAATATTTTTTTAGTTACTTTGGAAAAAAAAAATTTTTTTAGTTACTTTGGAAAAATTTTTTTTTTTTTAGTTACTTTGGAAAAAAAAACATTTTTTTAGTTACTTTGGGAAAAAAAATATTTTTTTAGTTACTTTGGAAAAAAAAATATTTTTTTAGTTACTTTGGAAAAAAAAATATTTTTTTAGTTACTTTGGAAAAAAAAAATTTTTTAGTTACTTTGGAAAAAAAAATTTTTTTTTAGTTTCTTTGTAAAAAAAATTTTTTTTTTAGTTACTTTGGAAAAAAAAATATTTTTTTAGTTTCTTTGGAAAAAAAATATTTTTTTAGTTACTTTGGAAAAAAAATATTTTTTTAGTTACTTTGGAAAAAAAAATATTTTTTTAGTTACTTTGGAAAAAAAAATATTTTTTTAGTTACTTTGGAAAAAAAAATATTTTTTTAGTTACTTTGGAAAAAAAAATATTTTTTTAGTTACTTTGGAAAAAAAAATATTTTTTTAGTTACTTTGGAAAAAAAATATTTTTTTAGTTACTTTGGAAAAAAAAATATTTTTTAGTTACTTTGGAAAAAAAAATATTTTTTTAGTTACTTTGGAATTTTTTTTTATTTTTTTAGTTACTTTGGAAAAAAAAAAAAAAAAATTTAGTTACTTTGGAAAAAAAATTATTTTTTTAGTTACTTTGGAAAAAAAAATATTTTTTTAGTTACTTTGGAAAAAAAAAAAAAATTTAGTTTCTTTGGAAAAAAAATGTTTTTAGTTACTTTGGAAAAAAAAAAAATTTTTTTACTTTCTTTGGAAAAAAAAATATTTTTTTAGTTACTTTGGAAAAAAAAATATTTTTTTAGTTTCTTTGGAAAAAAAAATATTTTTTTAGTTATTTTGGAAAAAAAAATATTTTTTTAGTTACTTTGGAAAAAAAATTTTTTTTTTAGTTTCTTTGGAAAAAAAAATATTTTTTTAGTTACTTTGGAAAAAAAAAAATTTTTTTAGTTTCTTTGGAAAAAAAAATATTTTTTTAGTTACTTTGGAAAAAAAAATATTTTTTTTAGTTACTTTGGAAAAAAAAATATTTTTTTAGTTACTTTGGAAAAAAAATTATTTTTTTAGTTACTTTGGAAAAAAAAATATTTTTTTAGTTACTTTGGAAAAAAAAATATTTTTTTAGTTACTTTGGAAAAAAAAATATTTTTTTAGTTACTTTGGGAAAAAAAATATTATTTTAGTTACTTTGGAAAAAAAAAATTTTTTTTAGTTACTTTGGAAAAAAAAAAAATTTTTTAGTTACTTTGGAAAAAAAAAATTTTTTTTAGTTTCTTTGGAAAAATTTTTTTTTTTTTAGTTACTTTGGAAAAAAAATTTTTTTTTTAGTTTCTTTGGAAAAAAAATTTTTTTTTTAGTTACTTTGGAAAAAAAAATATTTTTTTAGTTACTTTGGAAAAAAAAATATTTTTTTAGTTACTTTGGAAAAAAAATATTTTTTTAGTTACTTTGGAAAAAAAATATTTTTTTAGTTACTTTGGAAAAAAAAATATTTTTTTAGTTACTTTGGAAAAAAAAATATTTTTTTAGTTACTTTGGAAAAAAAAATATTTTTTTAGTTACTTTGGAAAAAAAAATTTTTTTTAGTTACTTTGGAAAAAAAAATATTTTTTTAGTTATTTTGGAAAAAAAAATATTTTTTTAGTTACTTTGGAAAAAAAAAAAAATTTTTAGTTTCTTTGGAAAAAAAAATATTTTTTTAGTTACTTTGGAAAAAAAAATATTTTTTTAGTTTCTTTGGAAAAAAAAATATTTTTTTAGTTACTTTGGAAAAAAAAATATTTTTTTTAGTTACTTTGGAAAAAAAAATATTTTTTTAGTTACTTTGGAAAAAAAATTATTTTTTTAGTTACTTTGGAAAAAAAAATATTTTTTTAGTTACTTTGGAAAAAAAAATATTTTTTTAGTTACTTTGGAAAAAAAAATATTTTTTTAGTTACTTTGGGAAAAAAAATATTTTTTTAGTTACTTTGGAAAAAAAAATATTTTTTTAGTTACTTTGGAAAAAAAAAAAAAATTTTAGTTACTTTGGAAAAAAAAATTTTTTTTTAGTTTCTTTGGAAAAATTTTTTTTTTTTTAGTTACTTTGGAAAAAAAAAAATTTTTTTAGTTTCTTTGGAAAAAAAAATATTTTTTTAGTTTCTTTGGAAAAAAAAATATTTTTTTAGTTACTTTGGAAAAAAAAATATTTTTTTAGTTACTTTGGAAAAAAAAAAAATTTTAGTTACTTTGGAAAAAAAAAATTTTTTTTAGTTTCTTTGGAAAAAATTTTTTTTTTTTAGTTACTTTGGAAAAAAAAAATTTTTTTTAGTTTCTTTGGAAAAAAAAATATTTTTTAGTTACTTTGGAAAAAAAAATATTTTTTTAGTTACTTTGGAAATTTTTTTATTTTTTTAGTTACTTTGGAAAAAAAAAAAAAAATTTTAGTTACTTTGGAAAAAAATTTATTTTTTTAGTTACTTTGGAAAAAAAAATATTTTTTTAGTTACTTTGGAAAAAAAAATAAAAATTTAGTTTCTTTGGAAAAAAAAAATGTTTTTAGTTACTTTGGAAAAAAAAATTTTTTTTTACTTTCTTTGGAAAAAAAAATAATTTTTTAGTTACTTTGGAAAAAAAAAATTTTTTAGTTTCTTTGGAAAAAAAAATATTTTTTTAGTTATTTTGGAAAAAAAAATATTTTTTTAGTTACTTTGGAAAAAAAAAATTTTTTTAGTTTCTTTGGAAAAAAAAATATTTTTTTAGTTACTTTGGAAAAAAAAATATTTTTTTAGTTTCTTTGGAAAAAAAAATATTTTTTTAGTTACTTTGGAAAAAAAAATATTTTTTTTAGTTACTTTGGAAAAAAAAATATTTTTTTAGTTACTTTGGAAAAAAAATTATTTTTTTAGTTACTTTGGAAAAAAAAATATTTTTTTAGTTACTTTGGAAAAAAAAATATTTTTTTAGTTACTTTGGAAAAAAAAATATTTTTTTAGTTACTTTGGGGAAAAAAATATTTTTTTAGTTACTTTGGAAAAAAAAATATTTTTTTAATTACTTTGGAAAAAAAAAAAAATTTTTAGTTACTTTGGAAAAAAAAATTTTTTTTTAGTTTCTTTGGAAAAAATTTTTTTTTTTTAGTTACTTTGGAAAAAAAAAATTTTTTTTAGTTTCTTTGGAAAAAATTTTTTTTTTTTAGTTACTTTGGAAAAAAAAATATTTTTTTAGTTACTTTGGAAAAAAAAATATTTTTTTAGTTACTTTGGAAAAAAAAATATTTTTTTAGTTACTTTGGAAAAAAAATATTTTTTTAGTTACTTTGGAAAAAAAATATTTTTTTAGTTACTTTGGAAAAAAAAATATTTTTTTAGTTACTTTGGAAAAAAAAAAATTTTTTTAGTTACTTTGGAAAAAAAAATATTTTTTTAGTTACTTTGGGGAAAAAAATATTTTTTTAGTTACTTTGGAAAAAAAAATATTTTTTTAATTACTTTGGAAAAAAAAAAAAATTTTTAGTTACTTTGGAAAAAAAAATTTTTTTTTAGTTTCTTTGGAAAAAATTTTTTTTTTTTAGTTACTTTGGAAAAAAAAAATTTTTTTTAGTTTCTTTGGAAAAAATTTTTTTTTTTTAGTTACTTTGGAAAAAAAAATATTTTTTTAGTTACTTTGGAAAAAAAAATATTTTTTTAGTTACTTTGGAAAAAAAAATATTTTTTTAGTTACTTTGGAAAAAAAATATTTTTTTAGTTACTTTGGAAAAAAAATATTTTTTTAGTTACTTTGGAAAAAAAAATATTTTTTTAGTTACTTTGGAAAAAAAAAAATTTTTTTAGTTACTTTGGAAAAAAAAATTTTTTTTAGTTACTTTGGAAAAAAAAATATTTTTTTAGTTACTTTGGAAAAAAAAAATTTTTTTTAGTTACTTTGGGAAAAAAAATATTTTTTTAGTTACTTTGGAAAAAAAAATATTTTTTTAGTTACTTTGGAAAAAAAAATATTTTTTTAGTTACTTTGGAAAAAAAAAAAATTTTTTAGTTACTTTGGAAAAAAAAATTTTTTTTTAGTTTCTTTGTAAAAAAAAATTTTTTTTTTAGTTACTTTGGAAAAAAAATTTTTTTTTTAGTTTCTTTGGAAAAAAAAATATTTTTTTAGTTACTTTGGAAAAAAAAAATATTTTTTTAGTTACTTTGGAAAAAAAAATATTTTTTTAGTTACTTTGGAAAAAAAAATATTTTTTTAGTTACTTTGGAAAAAAAATATTTTTTTAGTTACTTTGGAAAAAAAAATATTTTTTTAGTTACTTTGGAAAAAAAAATATTTTTTTAGTTACTTTGGAAAAAAAAATATTTTTTTAGTTACTTTGGAAAAAAAAAATTTTTTTAGTTACTTTGGAAAAAAAAATATTTTTTTAGTTACTTTGGAAAAAAAAACATTTTTTTAGTTACTTTGGGAAAAAAAATATTTTTTTAGTTACTTTGGAAAAAAAAAAATTTTTTTAGTTACTTTGGAAAATTTTTTTTTTTTTAGTTTCTTTGGAAAAAAATTTTTTTTTTTAGTTACTTTGGAAAAAAAAAAATTTTTTTAGTTTCTTTGGAAAAAAAAATATTTTTTTAGTTACTTTGGAAAAAAAAAAAATTTTTTAGTTACTTTGGAAAAAAAAATATTTTTTTAGTTACTTTGGAAAAAAAAATATTTTTTTAGTTACTTTGGAAAAAAAAAATTTTTTTAGTTACTTTGGAAAAAAAATATTTTTTTAGTTTCTTTGGAAAAAAAAAAAATTTTTAGTTACTTTGGAAAAAAAATTATTTTTTTAGTTTCTTTGGAAAAAAAATTATTTTTTTAGTTACTTTGGAAAAAAAATATTTTTTTAGTTACTTTGGAAAAAAAAATATTTTTTTAGTTACTTTGGAAAAAAAAATATTTTTTTAGTTTCTTTGGAAAAAAAAAAAAAATTTTAGTTACTTTGGAAAAAAAATTATTTTTTTAGTTACTTTGGAAAAAAAATTATTTTTTTAGTTACTTTGGAAAAAAAATATTTTTTTAGTTACTTTGGAAAAAAAATATTTTTTTAGTTACTTTGGAAAAAAAAATATTTTTTTAGTTACTTTGGAAAAAAAAATATTTTTTTAGTTACTTTGGAAAAAAAAATATTTTTTTAGTTACTTTGGAAAAAAAATTATTTTTTTAGTTACTTTGGAAAAAAAAATATTTTTTTAGTTACTTTGGGAAAAAAAATATTTTTTTAGTTACTTTGGAAAAAAATATATTTTTTTAGTTACTTTGGAAAAAAAAATATTTTTTTAGTTACTTTGGGAAAAAATATATTTTTTTAATTACTTTGGAAAAAAAATATTTTTTTAGTTACTTTGGAAAAAAAAATATTTTTTTAGTTTCTTTGGAAAAAAAAAAATTTTTTTAGTTACTTTGGAAAAAAAAATATTTTTTTAGTTTCTTTGGAAAAAAAATTATTTTTTTAGTTACTTTGGAAAAAAAAATATTTTTTTAGTTACTTTGGAAAAAAAAATATTTTTTTAGTTTCTTTGGAAAAAAAAATTATTTTTTTAGTTACTTTGGAAAAAAAAATATTTTTTTAGTTTCTTTGGGAAAAAAAATATTTTTTTAGTTACTTTGGAAAAAAAAATTTTTTTTAGTTACTTTGGAAAAAAAAATATTTTTTTAGTTACTTTGGAAAAAAAATTATTTTTTTAGTTACTTTGGAAAAAAAAATATTTTTTTAGTTACTTTGGGAAAAAAAATATTTTTTTAGTTACTTTGGAAAAAAAAATATTTTTTTAGTTACTTTGGAAAAAAAAATATTTTTTTAGTTACTTTGGGAAAAAAAATATTTTTTTAATTACTTTGGAAAAAAAATATTTTTTTAGTTACTTTGGAAAAAAATTATTTTTTTAGTTACTTTGGAAAAAAAATTATTTTTTTAGTTACTTTGGAAAAAAAAAATTTTTTTAGTTACTTTGGAAAAAAAATATTTTTTTAGTAACTTTGGAAAAAAAAATATTTTTTTAGTTACTTTGGAAAAAAAAATATTTTTTTAGTTACTTTGGAAAAAAAAATATTTTTTTAGTTACTTTGGAAAAAAAAAATTTTTTTTAGTTACTTTGGAAAAAAAAATATTTTTTTAGTTTCTTTGGAAAAAAAAAAAATTTTTTAGTTACTTTGGAAAAAAAAATATTTTTTTAGTTTCTTTGGAAAAAAAATTATTTTTTTAGTTACTTTGGAAAAAAAAATATTTTTTTAGTTACTTTGGAAAAAAAAATATTTTTTTAGTTTCTTTGGAAAAAAAAATATTTTTTTAGTTACTTTGGAAAAAAAATATTTTTTTAGTTACTTTGGAAAAAAAATAATTTTTTTAGTTACTTTGGAAAAAAAAATATTTTTTTAGTTACTTTGGAAAAAAAAATATTTTTTTAGTTACTTTGGAAAAAAAATATTTTTTTAATTACTTTGGAAAAAAATATATTTTTTTAGTTACTTTGGAAAAAAAAATTTTTTTTAGTTACTTTGGAAAAAAAATATTTTTTTAGTTACTTTGGAAAAAAAAATATTTTTTTAGTTACTTTGGAAAAAAAAATATTTTTTTAGTTACTTTGGAAAAAAAAATATTTTTTTAGTTTCTTTGGAAAAAAAATTATTTTTTTAGTTACTTTGGAAAAAAAAATATTTTTTTAGTTTCTTTGGAAAAAAAAATATTTTTTTAGTTACTTTGGAAAAAAAAATATTTTTTTAGTTACTTTGGAAAAAAAATTATTTTTTTAGTTACTTTGGAAAAAAAAATATTTTTTTAGTTACTTTGGAAAAAAAAATATTTTTTTAGTTACTTTGGAAAAAAAAATATTTTTTTAGTTACTTTGGGAAAAAAAATATTTTTTTAGTTACTTTGGAAAAAAAAATATTTTTTTAGTTACTTTGGAAAAAAAAAAAAAATTTTAGTTACTTTGGAAAAAAAAATTTTTTTTTAGTTTCTTTGGAAAAAAAAAATTTTTTTTAGTTACTTTGGAAAAAAAAAATTTTTTTAGTTTCTTTGGAAAAAAAAAATTTTTTTTAGTTACTTTGGAAAAAAAAAAATTTTTTTAGTTACTTTGGAAAAAAAAATATTTTTTTAGTTACTTTGGAAAAAAAATATTTTTTTAGTTACTTTGGAAAAAAAAATATTTTTTTAGTTACTTTGGAAAAAAAAATATTTTTTTAGTTACTTTGGAAAAAAAAATATTTTTTTAGTTACTTTGGAAAAAAAAAATTTTTTTAGTTACTTTGGAAAAATTTTTTTTTTTTTAGTTACTTTGGAAAAAAAAACATTTTTTTAGTTACTTTGGGAAAAAAAATATTTTTTTAGTTACTTTGGAAAAAAAAATATTTTTTTAGTTACTTTGGAAAAAAAAATATTTTTTTAGTTACTTTGGAAAAAAAAAATTTTTTAGTTACTTTGGAAAAAAAAATTTTTTTTTAGTTTCTTTGTAAAAAATTTTTTTTTTTTAGTTACTTTGGAAAAAAAAATATTTTTTTAGTTTCTTTGGAAAAAAAATATTTTTTTAGTTACTTTGGAAAAAAAATATTTTTTTAGTTACTTTGGAAAAAAAAATATTTTTTTAGTTACTTTGGAAAAAAAAATATTTTTTTAGTTACTTTGGAAAAAAAAATATTTTTTTAGTTACTTTGGAAAAAAAAATATTTTTTTAGTTACTTTGGAAAAAAAAATATTTTTTTAGTTACTTTGGAAAAAAAATATTTTTTTAGTTACTTTGGAAAAAAAAATATTTTTTAGTTACTTTGGAAAAAAAAATATTTTTTTAGTTACTTTGGAATTTTTTTTTATTTTTTTAGTTACTTTGGAAAAAAAAAAAAAAATTTTAGTTACTTTGGAAAAAAAATTATTTTTTTAGTTACTTTGGAAAAAAAAATATTTTTTTAGTTACTTTGGAAAAAAAAAAAAAATTTAGTTTCTTTGGAAAAAAAATGTTTTTAGTTACTTTGGAAAAAAAAATTTTTTTTTACTTTCTTTGGAAAAAAAAATATTTTTTTAGTTACTTTGGAAAAAAAAATATTTTTTTAGTTTCTTTGGAAAAAAAAATATTTTTTTAGTTATTTTGGAAAAAAAAATATTTTTTTAGTTACTTTGGAAAAAAAAATTTTTTTTTAGTTTCTTTGGAAAAAAAAATATTTTTTTAGTTACTTTGGAAAAAAAAATATTTTTTTTAGTTACTTTGGAAAAAAAAATATTTTTTTAGTTACTTTGGAAAAAAATTTATTTTTTTAGTTACTTTGGAAAAAAAAATATTTTTTTAGTTACTTTGGAAAAAAAAATATTTTTTTAGTTACTTTGGAAAAAAAAATATTTTTTTAGTTACTTTGGGAAAAAAAATATTATTTTAGTTACTTTGGAAAAAAAAAATTTTTTTTAGTTACTTTGGAAAAAAAAAAAAATTTTTAGTTACTTTGGAAAAAAAATTTTTTTTTTAGTTTCTTTGGAAAAAAATTTTTTTTTTTAGTTACTTTGGAAAAAAAAATTTTTTTTTAGTTTCTTTGGAAAAAAAATTTTTTTTTTAGTTACTTTGGAAAAAAAAATATTTTTTTAGTTACTTTGGAAAAAAAAATATTTTTTTAGTTACTTTGGAAAAAAAATATTTTTTTAGTTACTTTGGAAAAAAAATATTTTTTTAGTTACTTTGGAAAAAAAAATATTTTTTTAGTTACTTTGGAAAAAAAAATATTTTTTTAGTTACTTTGGAAAAAAAAATATTTTTTTAGTTACTTTGGAAAAAAAAAATTTTTTTAGTTACTTTGGAAAAAAAAATATTTTTTTAGTTATTTTGGAAAAAAAAATATTTTTTTAGTTACTTTGGAAAAAAAAAAAATTTTTTAGTTTCTTTGGAAAAAAAAATATTTTTTTAGTTACTTTGGAAAAAAAAATATTTTTTTAGTTTCTTTGGAAAAAAAAATATTTTTTTAGTTACTTTGGAAAAAAAAATATTTTTTTTAGTTACTTTGGAAAAAAAAATATTTTTTTAGTTACTTTGGAAAAAAAATTATTTTTTTAGTTACTTTGGAAAAAAAAATATTTTTTTAGTTACTTTGGAAAAAAAAATATTTTTTTAGTTACTTTGGGAAAAAAAATATTTTTTTAGTTACTTTGGGAAAAAAAATATTTTTTTAGTTACTTTGGAAAAAAAAATATTTTTTTAGTTACTTTGGAAAAAAAAAAAAAATTTTAGTTACTTTGGAAAAAAAAATTTTTTTTTAGTTTCTTTGGAAAAAAAATTTTTTTTTTAGTTACTTTGGAAAAAAAAAAATTTTTTTAGTTTCTTTGGAAAAAAAAATATTTTTTAGTTACTTTGGAAAAAAAAATATTTTTTTAGTTACTTTGGAAATTTTTTTATTTTTTTAGTTACTTTGGAAAAAAAAAAAAAAATTTTAGTTACTTTGGAAAAAAATTTATTTTTTTAGTTACTTTGGAAAAAAAAATATTTTTTTAGTTACTTTGGAAAAAAAATAAAAATTTAGTTTCTTTGGAAAAAAAAAATGTTTTTAGTTACTTTGGAAAAAAAATTTTTTTTTTACTTTCTTTGGAAAAAAAAAAAATTTTTTAGTTACTTTGGAAAAAAAAAATTTTTTAGTTTCTTTGGAAAAAAAAATATTTTTTTAGTTATTTTGGAAAAAAAAATATTTTTTTAGTTACTTTGGAAAAAAAAATTTTTTTTAGTTTCTTTGGAAAAAAAAATATTTTTTTAGTTACTTTGGAAAAAAAAATATTTTTTTAGTTTCTTTGGAAAAAAAAATATTTTTTTAGTTACTTTGGAAAAAAAAATATTTTTTTTAGTTACTTTGGAAAAAAAAATATTTTTTTAGTTACTTTGGAAAAAAAATTATTTTTTTAGTTACTTTGGAAAAAAAAATATTTTTTTAGTTACTTTGGAAAAAAAAATATTTTTTTAGTTACTTTGGAAAAAAAAATATTTTTTTAGTTACTTTGGGGAAAAAAATATTTTTTTAGTTACTTTGGAAAAAAAAAAATTTTTTTAATTACTTTGGAAAAAAAAAAAAAATTTTAGTTACTTTGGAAAAAAAAAATTTTTTTTAGTTTCTTTGGAAAAAAATTTTTTTTTTTAGTTACTTTGGAAAAAAAAAATTTTTTTTAGTTTCTTTGGAAAAAAATTTTTTTTTTTAGTTACTTTGGAAAAAAAAATATTTTTTTAGTTACTTTGGAAAAAAAAATATTTTTTTAGTTACTTTGGAAAAAAAAATATTTTTTTAGTTACTTTGGAAAAAAAATATTTTTTTAGTTACTTTGGAAAAAAAATATTTTTTTAGTTACTTTGGAAAAAAAAATATTTTTTTAGTTACTTTGGAAAAAAAAATATTTTTTTAGTTACTTTGGAAAAAAAATATTTTTTTAGTTACTTTGGAAAAAAAAATATTTTTTTAGTTACTTTGGAAAAAAAAATTTTTTTTAGTTACTTTGGGAAAAAAAATATTTTTTTAGTTACTTTGGAAAAAAAAATATTTTTTTAGTTACTTTGGAAAAAAAAATATTTTTTTAGTTACTTTGGAAAAAAAAAAAAATTTTTAGTTACTTTGGAAAAAAAATTTTTTTTTTAGTTTCTTTGTAAAAAAAATTTTTTTTTTTAGTTACTTTGGAAAAAAAAATTTTTTTTTAGTTTCTTTGGAAAAAAAAATATTTTTTTAGTTACTTTGGAAAAAAAAAATATTTTTTTAGTTACTTTGGAAAAAAAAATATTTTTTTAGTTACTTTGGAAAAAAAAATATTTTTTTAGTTACTTTGGAAAAAAAATATTTTTTTAGTTACTTTGGAAAAAAAAATATTTTTTTAGTTACTTTGGAAAAAAAAATATTTTTTTAGTTACTTTGGAAAAAAAAATATTTTTTTAGTTACTTTGGAAAAAAAAAATTTTTTTAGTTACTTTGGAAAAAAAAATATTTTTTTAGTTACTTTGGAAAAAAAAACATTTTTTTAGTTACTTTGGGAAAAAAAATATTTTTTTAGTTACTTTGGAAAAAAAAAAAATTTTTTAGTTACTTTGGAAAATTTTTTTTTTTTTAGTTTCTTTGGAAAAAAAAATTTTTTTTTAGTTACTTTGGAAAAAAAAATTTTTTTTTAGTTTCTTTGGAAAAAAAAATATTTTTTTAGTTACTTTGGAAAAAAAAAAAATTTTTTAGTTACTTTGGAAAAAAAAATATTTTTTTAGTTACTTTGGGAAAAAAAATATTTTTTTAGTTACTTTGGAAAAAAAAAATTTTTTTAGTTACTTTGGAAAAAAAATATTTTTTTAGTTTCTTTGGAAAAAAAAAAAATTTTTAGTTACTTTGGAAAAAAAATTATTTTTTTAGTTTCTTTGGAAAAAAAATTATTTTTTTAGTTACTTTGGAAAAAAAATATTTTTTTAGTTACTTTGGAAAAAAAAATATTTTTTTAGTTACTTTGGAAAAAAAAATATTTTTTTAGTTTCTTTGGAAAAAAAAAAAAAATTTTAGTTACTTTGGAAAAAAAATTATTTTTTTAGTTACTTTGGAAAAAAAATTATTTTTTTAGTTACTTTGGAAAAAAAATATTTTTTTAGTTACTTTGGAAAAAAAATATTTTTTTAGTTACTTTGGAAAAAAAAATATTTTTTTAGTTACTTTGGAAAAAAAAATATTTTTTTAGTTACTTTGGAAAAAAAAATATTTTTTTAGTTACTTTGGAAAAAAAATTATTTTTTTAGTTACTTTGGAAAAAAAAATATTTTTTTAGTTACTTTGGGAAAAAAAATATTTTTTTAGTTACTTTGGAAAAAAATATATTTTTTTAGTTACTTTGGAAAAAAAAATATTTTTTTAGTTACTTTGGGAAAAAATATATTTTTTTAATTACTTTGGAAAAAAAATATTTTTTTAGTTACTT
Organism: Melanostigma gelatinosum; assembly: GCF_949748355.1. Classification (NCBI taxonomy): domain Eukaryota; kingdom Metazoa; phylum Chordata; class Actinopteri; order Perciformes; family Zoarcidae; genus Melanostigma; species Melanostigma gelatinosum. Next base: position 119,416 of record NW_027635112.1, on the reverse strand, counting down.
TGGAAAAAAATTATTTTTTTAGTTACTTTGGAAAAAAAATTATTTTTTTAGTTACTTTGGAAAAAAAAAAAATTTTTAGTTACTTTGGAAAAAAAAATATTTTTTTAGTTACTTTGGAAAAAAAATATTTTTTTAGTTACTTTGGAAAAAAAAATATTTTTTAGTTACTTTGGAAAAAAAAATATTTTTTTAGTTACTTTGGAAAAAAAAATATTTTTTTAGTTACTTTGGAAAAAAAAAAAAAATTTTTAGTTACTTTGGAAAAAAAAATATTTTTTTAGTTTCTTTGGAAAAAAAAAAAATTTTTTAGTTACTTTGGAAAAAAAAATATTTTTTTAGTTTCTTTGGAAAAAAAATTATTTTTTTAGTTACTTTGGAAAAAAAAATATTTTTTTAGTTACTTTGGAAAAAAAAATATTTTTTTAGTTTCTTTGGAAAAAAAAATATTTTTTTAGTTACTTTGGAAAAAAAATATTTTTTTAGTTACTTTGGAAAAAAAATAATTTTTTTAGTTACTTTGGAAAAAAAAATATTTTTTTAGTTACTTTGGAAAAAAAATATTTTTTTTAGTTACTTTGAAAAAAAAATTATTTTTTTAGTTACTTTGGAAAAAAAAATATTTTTTTAGTTTCTTTGGGAAAAAAAATATTTTTTTAGTTACTTTGGAAAAAAAAATTTTTTTTAGTTACTTTGGAAAAAAAAATATTTTTTTAGTTACTTTGGAAAAAAAATTATTTTTTTAGTTACTTTGGAAAAAAAAATATTTTTTTAGTTACTTTGGGAAAAAAAATATTTTTTTAGTTACTTTGGAAAAAAAAATATTTTTTTAGTTACTTTGGAAAAAAAAATATTTTTTTAGTTACTTTGGGAAAAAAAATATTTTTTTAATTACTTTGGAAAAAAAATATTTTTTTAGTTACTTTGGAAAAAAATTATTTTTTTAGTTACTTTGGAAAAAAAATTATTTTTTTAGTTACTTTGGAAAAAAAAAATTTTTTTAGTTACTTTGGAAAAAAAATATTTTTTTAGTAACTTTGGAAAAAAAAATATTTTTTTAGTTACTTTGGAAAAAAAAATATTTTTTTAGTTACTTTGGAAAAAAAAATATTTTTTTAGTTACTTTGGAAAAAAAAAATTTTTTTTAGTTACTTTGGAAAAAAAAATATTTTTTTAGTTTCTTTGGAAAAAAAAATAATTTTTTAGTTACTTTGGAAAAAAAATATTTTTTTAGTTTCTTTGGAAAAAAAAATATTTTTTTAGTTACTTTGGAAAAAAAAATATTTTTTTAGTTACTTTGGAAAAAAAAATATTTTTTTAGTTTCTTTGGAAAAAAAAATATTTTTTTAGTTACTTTGGAAAAAAAATAATTTTTTTAGTTACTTTGGAAAAAAAAATATTTTTTTAGTTACTTTGGAAAAAAAAATATTTTTTTAGTTACTTTGGAAAAAAAATATTTTTTTAATTACTTTGGAAAAAAATATATTTTTTTAGTTACTTTGGAAAAAAAAATTTTTTTTAGTTACTTTGGAAAAAAAATATTTTTTTAGTTACTTTGGAAAAAAAAATATTTTTTTAGTTACTTTGGAAAAAAAAATATTTTTTTAGTTACTTTGGAAAAAAAAATATTTTTTTAGTTTCTTTGGAAAAAAAATTATTTTTTTAGTTACTTTGGAAAAAAAAATATTTTTTTAGTTTCTTTGGAAAAAAAAATATTTTTTTAGTTACTTTGGAAAAAAAAATATTTTTTTAGTTACTTTGGAAAAAAAATTATTTTTTTAGTTACTTTGGAAAAAAAAATATTTTTTTAGTTACTTTGGAAAAAAAAATATTTTTTTAGTTACTTTGGAAAAAAAAATATTTTTTTAGTTACTTTGGGAAAAAAAATATTTTTTTAGTTACTTTGGAAAAAAAAATATTTTTTTAGTTACTTTGGAAAAAAAAAAAAAATTTTAGTTACTTTGGAAAAAAAAATTTTTTTTTAGTTTCTTTGGAAAAAAAAAATTTTTTTTAGTTACTTTGGAAAAAAAAAATTTTTTTAGTTTCTTTGGAAAAAAAATTTTTTTTTTAGTTACTTTGGAAAAAAAAATATTTTTTTAGTTACTTTGGAAAAAAAAATATTTTTTTAGTTACTTTGGAAAAAAAATATTTTTTTAGTTACTTTGGAAAAAAAAATATTTTTTTAGTTACTTTGGAAAAAAAAATATTTTTTTAGTTACTTTGGAAAAAAAAATATTTTTTTAGTTACTTTGGAAAAAAAAAATTTTTTTAGTTACTTTGGAAAAAATTTTTTTTTTTTAGTTACTTTGGAAAAAAAAACATTTTTTTAGTTACTTTGGGAAAAAAAAAATTTTTTTAGTTACTTTGGAAAAAAAAATATTTTTTTAGTTACTTTGGAAAAAAAAATATTTTTTTAGTTACTTTGGAAAAAAATTTTTTTTTTTAGTTTCTTTGTAAAAAAAATTTTTTTTTTAGTTACTTTGGAAAAAAAAATATTTTTTTAGTTTCTTTGGAAAAAAAATATTTTTTTAGTTACTTTGGAAAAAAAATATTTTTTTAGTTACTTTGGAAAAAAAAATATTTTTTTAGTTACTTTGGAAAAAAAAATATTTTTTTAGTTACTTTGGAAAAAAAAATATTTTTTTAGTTACTTTGGAAAAAAAAATATTTTTTTAGTTACTTTGGAAAAAAAAATATTTTTTTAGTTACTTTGGAAAAAAAATATTTTTTTAGTTACTTTGGAAAAAAAAATATTTTTTAGTTACTTTGGAAAAAAAAATATTTTTTTAGTTACTTTGGAATTTTTTTTTATTTTTTTAGTTACTTTGGAAAAAAAAAAAAAAAATTTTAGTTACTTTGGAAAAAAAATTATTTTTTTAGTTACTTTGGAAAAAAAAATATTTTTTTAGTTACTTTGGAAAAAAAAAAAAAATTTAGTTTCTTTGGAAAAAAAATGTTTTTAGTTACTTTGGAAAAAAAAAATTTTTTTTACTTTCTTTGGAAAAAAAAATATTTTTTTAGTTACTTTGGAAAAAAAAATATTTTTTTAGTTTCTTTGGAAAAAAAAATATTTTTTTAGTTATTTTGGAAAAAAAAATATTTTTTTAGTTACTTTGGAAAAAAAAATTTTTTTTTAGTTTCTTTGGAAAAAAAAATATTTTTTTAGTTACTTTGGAAAAAAAAAATTTTTTTAGTTTCTTTGGAAAAAAAAATATTTTTTTAGTTACTTTGGAAAAAAAAATATTTTTTTTAGTTACTTTGGAAAAAAAAATATTTTTTTAGTTACTTTGGAAAAAAAATTATTTTTTTAGTTACTTTGGAAAAAAAAATATTTTTTTAGTTACTTTGGAAAAAAAAATATTTTTTTAGTTACTTTGGAAAAAAAAATATTTTTTTAGTTACTTTGGGAAAAAAAATATTATTTTAGTTACTTTGGAAAAAAAAAATTTTTTTTAGTTACTTTGGAAAAAAAAAAATTTTTTTAGTTACTTTGGAAAAAAAAAATTTTTTTTTAGTTTCTTTGGAAAAATTTTTTTTTTTTTAGTTACTTTGGAAAAAAAAAATTTTTTTTAGTTTCTTTGGAAAAAAAAATTTTTTTTTAGTTACTTTGGAAAAAAAAATATTTTTTTAGTTACTTTGGAAAAAAAAATATTTTTTTAGTTACTTTGGAAAAAAAATATTTTTTTAGTTACTTTGGAAAAAAAATATTTTTTTAGTTACTTTGGAAAAAAAAATATTTTTTTAGTTACTTTGGAAAAAAAAATATTTTTTTAGTTACTTTGGAAAAAAAAATATTTTTTTAGTTACTTTGGAAAAAAAATTTTTTTTTAGTTACTTTGGAAAAAAAAATATTTTTTTTAGTTATTTTGGAAAAAAAAATATTTTTTTAGTTACTTTGGAAAAAAAAATTTTTTTTAGTTTCTTTGGAAAAAAAAATATTTTTTTAGTTACTTTGGAAAAAAAAATATTTTTTTAGTTTCTTTGGAAAAAAAAATATTTTTTTAGTTACTTTGGAAAAAAAAATATTTTTTTTAGTTACTTTGGAAAAAAAAATATTTTTTTAGTTACTTTGGAAAAAAAATTATTTTTTTAGTTACTTTGGAAAAAAAAATATTTTTTTAGTTACTTTGGAAAAAAAAATATTTTTTTAGTTACTTTGGAAAAAAAAATATTTTTTTAGTTACTTTGGGAAAAAAAATATTTTTTTAGTTACTTTGGAAAAAAAAATATTTTTTTAGTTACTTTGGAAAAAAAAAAAAAATTTTAGTTACTTTGGAAAAAAAAATTTTTTTTTAGTTTCTTTGGAAAAAAATTTTTTTTTTTAGTTACTTTGGAAAAAAAAAATTTTTTTTAGTTTCTTTGGAAAAAAAAATATTTTTTAGTTACTTTGGAAAAAAAAATATTTTTTTAGTTACTTTGGAAATTTTTTTATTTTTTTAGTTACTTTGGAAAAAAAAAAAAAATTTTAGTTACTTTGGAAAAAAATTTATTTTTTTAGTTACTTTGGAAAAAAAAATATTTTTTTAGTTACTTTGGAAAAAAAATAAAAATTTAGTTTCTTTGGAAAAAAAAAATGTTTTTAGTTACTTTGGAAAAAAAATTTTTTTTTTACTTTCTTTGGAAAAAAAAAAAATTTTTTAGTTACTTTGGAAAAAAAAAATTTTTTAGTTTCTTTGGAAAAAAAAATATTTTTTTAGTTATTTTGGAAAAAAAAATATTTTTTTAGTTACTTTGGAAAAAAAAATTTTTTTTAGTTTCTTTGGAAAAAAAAATATTTTTTTAGTTACTTTGGAAAAAAAAATATTTTTTTAGTTTCTTTGGAAAAAAAAATATTTTTTTAGTTACTTTGGAAAAAAAAATATTTTTTTTAGTTACTTTGGAAAAAAAAATATTTTTTTAGTTACTTTGGAAAAAAAATTATTTTTTTAGTTACTTTGGAAAAAAAAATATTTTTTTAGTTACTTTGGAAAAAAAAATATTTTTTTAGTTACTTTGGAAAAAAAAATATTTTTTTAGTTACTTTGGGGAAAAAAATATTTTTTTAGTTACTTTGGAAAAAAAAATATTTTTTTAATTACTTTGGAAAAAAAAAAAAATTTTTAGTTAATTTGGAAAAAAAAATTTTTTTTTAGTTTCTTTGGAAAAAATTTTTTTTTTTTAGTTACTTTGGAAAAAAAAATTTTTTTTTAGTTTCTTTGGAAAAAAATTTTTTTTTTTAGTTACTTTGGAAAAAAAAATATTTTTTTAGTTACTTTGGAAAAAAAAATATTTTTTTAGTTACTTTGGAAAAAAAAATATTTTTTTAGTTACTTTGGAAAAAAAATATTTTTTTAGTTACTTTGGAAAAAAAATATTTTTTTAGTTACTTTGGAAAAAAAAATATTTTTTTAGTTACTTTGGAAAAAAAAATATTTTTTTAGTTACTTTGGAAAAAAAAAATTTTTTTAGTTACTTTGGAAAAAAAAATATTTTTTTAGTTACTTTGGAAAAAAAAATTTTTTTTAGTTACTTTGGGAAAAAAAATATTTTTTTAGTTACTTTGGAAAAAAAAATATTTTTTTAGTTACTTTGGAAAAAAAAATATTTTTTTAGTTACTTTGGAAAAAAAAAAAATTTTTTAGTTACTTTGGAAAAAAAATTTTTTTTTTAGTTTCTTTGTAAAAAAAAATTTTTTTTTAGTTACTTTGGAAAAAAAAATTTTTTTTTAGTTTCTTTGGAAAAAAAAATATTTTTTTAGTTACTTTGGAAAAAAAAAATATTTTTTTAGTTACTTTGGAAAAAAAAATATTTTTTTAGTTACTTTGGAAAAAAAAATATTTTTTTAGTTACTTTGGAAAAAAAATATTTTTTTAGTTACTTTGGAAAAAAAAATATTTTTTTAGTTACTTTGGAAAAAAAAATATTTTTTTAGTTACTTTGGAAAAAAAAATATTTTTTTAGTTACTTTGGAAAAAAAAAATTTTTTTAGTTACTTTGGAAAAAAAAATATTTTTTTAGTTACTTTGGAAAAAAAAACATTTTTTTAGTTACTTTGGGAAAAAAAATATTTTTTTAGTTACTTTGGAAAAAAAAAATTTTTTTTAGTTACTTTGGAAATTTTTTTTTTTTTTTAGTTTCTTTGGAAAAAAAAATTTTTTTTTAGTTACTTTGGAAAAAAAAAATTTTTTTTAGTTTCTTTGGAAAAAAAAATATTTTTTTAGTTACTTTGGAAAAAAAAAAATTTTTTTAGTTACTTTGGAAAAAAAAATATTTTTTTAGTTACTTTGGAAAAAAAAATATTTTTTTAGTTACTTTGGAAAAAAAAATTTTTTTTAGTTACTTTGGAAAAAAAATATTTTTTTAGTTTCTTTGGAAAAAAAAAAAATTTTTAGTTACTTTGGAAAAAAAATTATTTTTTTAGTTTCTTTGGAAAAAAAATTATTTTTTTAGTTACTTTGGAAAAAAAATATTTTTTTAGTTACTTTGGAAAAAAAAATATTTTTTTAGTTACTTTGGAAAAAAAAATATTTTTTTAGTTTCTTTGGAAAAAAAAAAAATTTTTAGTTACTTTGGAAAAAAAATTATTTTTTTAGTTACTTTGGAAAAAAAATTATTTTTTTAGTTACTTTGGAAAAAAAATATTTTTTTAGTTACTTTGGAAAAAAAATATTTTTTTAGTTACTTTGGAAAAAAATATATTTTTTTAGTTACTTTGGAAAAAAAAATATTTTTTTAGTTACTTTGGAAAAAAAAATATTTTTTTAGTTACTTTGGAAAAAAAATTATTTTTTTAGTTACTTTGGAAAAAAAAATATTTTTTTAGTTACTTTGGGAAAAAAAATATTTTTTTAGTTACTTTGGAAAAAAAAATATTTTTTTAGTTACTTTGGAAAAAAAAATATTTTTTTAGTTACTTTGGGAAAAAATATATTTTTTTAATTACTTTGGAAAAAAAATATTTTTTTAGTTACTTTGGAAAAAAATTATTTTTTTAGTTACTTTGGAAAAAAAATTATTTTTTTAGTTACTTTGGAAAAAAAAAAAATTTTTAGTTACTTTGGAAAAAAAAATATTTTTTTAGTTACTTTGGAAAAAAAATATTTTTTTAGTTACTTTGGAAAAAAAAATATTTTTTAGTTACTTTGGAAAAAAAAATATTTTTTTAGTTACTTTGGAAAAAAAAATATTTTTTTAGTTACTTTGGAAAAAAAAAAAAAAATTTTAGTTACTTTGGAAAAAAAAATATTTTTTTAGTTTCTTTGGAAAAAAAAAAAATTTTTTAGTTACTTTGGAAAAAAAAATATTTTTTTAGTTTCTTTGGAAAAAAAATTATTTTTTTAGTTACTTTGGAAAAAAAAATATTTTTTTAGTTACTTTGGAAAAAAAAATATTTTTTTAGTTTCTTTGGAAAAAAAAATATTTTTTTAGTTACTTTGGAAAAAAAATATTTTTTTAGTTACTTTGGAAAAAAAATAATTTTTTTAGTTACTTTGGAAAAAAAAATATTTTTTTAGTTACTTTGGAAAAAAAATAATTTTTTTAGTTACTTTGAAAAAAAAATTATTTTTTTAGTTACTTTGGAAAAAAAAATATTTTTTTAGTTTCTTTGGGAAAAAAAATATTTTTTTAGTTACTTTGGAAAAAAAAATTTTTTTTAGTTACTTTGGAAAAAAAAATATTTTTTTAGTTACTTTGGAAAAAAAATTATTTTTTTAGTTACTTTGGAAAAAAAAATATTTTTTTAGTTACTTTGGGAAAAAAAATATTTTTTTAGTTACTTTGGAAAAAAATATATTTTTTTAGTTACTTTGGAAAAAAAAATATTTTTTTAGTTACTTTGGGAAAAAAAATATTTTTTTAATTACTTTGGAAAAAAAATATTTTTTTAGTTACTTTGGAAAAAAATTATTTTTTTAGTTACTTTGGAAAAAAAATTATTTTTTTAGTTACTTTGGAAAAAAAAAATTTTTTTAGTTACTTTGGAAAAAAAATATTTTTTTAGTAACTTTGGAAAAAAAAATATTTTTTTAGTTACTTTGGAAAAAAAAATATTTTTTTAGTTACTTTGGAAAAAAAAATATTTTTTTAGTTACTTTGGAAAAAAAAAAAAATTTTTAGTTACTTTGGAAAAAAAAATATTTTTTTAGTTTCTTTGGAAAAAAAAAATATTTTTTAGTTACTTTGGAAAAAAAAATATTTTTTTAGTTTCTTTGGAAAAAAAATTATTTTTTTAGTTACTTTGGAAAAAAAAATATTTTTTTAGTTACTTTGGAAAAAAAAATATTTTTTTAGTTTCTTTGGAAAAAAAAATATTTTTTTAGTTACTTTGGAAAAAAAATATTTTTTTAGTTACTTTGGAAAAAAAATAATTTTTTTAGTTACTTTGGAAAAAAAAATATTTTTTTAGTTACTTTGGAAAAAAAATAATTTTTTTAGTTACTTTGGAAAAAAAATTATTTTTTTAGTTACTTTGGAAAAAAAAATATTTTTTTAGTTTCTTTGGGAAAAAAAATATTTTTTTAGTTACTTTGGAAAAAAATTTTTTTTTTAGTTACTTTGGAAAAAAAAAAAAAATTTTTAGTTACTTTGGAAAAAAAAATTTTTTTTAGTTTCTTTGGAAAAAAAAAATATTTTTTTAGTTACTTTGGAAAAAAAAATATTTTTTTAGTTACTTTGGAAAAAAAAATATTTTTTTAGGTACTTTGGAAAAAAAATAATTGTTTTAGTTACTTTGGAAAAAAAATTATTTTTTTAGTTACTTTGGAAAAAAAAATTTTTTTTAGTTTCTTTGGAAAAAAAAATATTTTTTAGTTACTTTGGAAAAAAAAATTTTTTTTTAGTTACTTTGGAAAAAAAATATTTTTTTAGTTACTTTGGAAAAAAAAATATTTTTTTAGTTACTTTGGAAAAAAAAATTTTTTTTTAGTTTCTTTGGAAAAAAAAAATGTTTTAGTTACTTTGGAAAAAAAAATATTTTTTTAGTTACTTTGGGAAAAAAAATATTTTTTTAGTTACTTTGGAAAAAAAAATATTTTTTTAGTTACTTTGGAAAAAAAAATATTTTTTTAGTTACTTTGGAAAAAAAATATTTTTTTAATTACTTTGGAAAAAAATATATTTTTTTAGTTACTTTGGAAAAAAAATTTTTTTTTAGTTACTTTGGAAAAAAAATATTTTTTTAGTTACTTTGGAAAAAAAAATATTTTTTTAGTTACTTTGGAAAAAAAAAATTTTTTTTAGTTACTTTGGAAAAAAAAATATTTTTTTAATTACTTTGGAAAAAAAAATATTTTTTTAGTTACTTTGGAAAAAAAAATATTTTTTTAGTTACTTTGGAAAATTTTTTTTTTTTTAGTTACTTTGGAAAAAAAATATTTTTTTAGTTACTTTGGAAAAAAAAATATTTTTTTAGTTACTTTGGAAAAAAAAATTTTTTTTTAGTTACTTTGGAAAAAAAAATATTTTTTTAATTACTTTGGAAAAAAAAAAATTTTTTTAGTTACTTTGGAAAAAAAAATATTTTTTTAGTTACTTTGGAAAAAAAAATATTTTTTTAGTTACTTTGGAAAAAAAAATATTTTTTTAGTTACTTTGGAAAAAAAAATATTTTTTTAGTTACTTTGGAAAAAAAAATATTTTTTTAGTTACTTTGGAAAAAAAAATATTTTTTTAGTTACTTTGGAAAAAAAAATATTTTTTTAGTTACTTTGGAAAAAAAAATATTTTTTTAGTTACTTTGGAAAAAAAAATATTTTTTTAGTTACTTTGGAAAAAAAAAATTTTTTTAGTTACTTTGGAAAAAAAAATATTTTTTTAGTTACTTTGGAAAAAAAAATATTTTTTTAGTTACTTTGGAAAAAAAAATATTTTTTTAGTTTCTTTGGGAAAAAAAATATTTTTTTAGTTACTTTGGAAAAAAAATTATTTTTTTAGTTACTTTGGGAAAAAAAATATTTTTTTAGTTACTTTGGAAAAAAAAATATTTTTTTAGTTACTTTGGAAAAAAAAATATTTTTTTAGTTACTTTGGAAAAAAAATATTTTTTTAATTACTTTGGAAAAAAATATATTTTTTTAGTTACTTTGGAAAAAAAAAATTTTTTTAGTTACTTTGGAAAAAAAATATTTTTTTAGTTACTTTGGAAAAAAAAATATTTTTTTAGTTACTTTGGAAAAAAAAAAATTTTTTTAGTTACTTTGGAAAAAAAAATTTTTTTTTAATTACTTTGGAAAAAAATATATTTTTTTAGTTACTTTGGAAAAAAAAATATTTTTTTAGTTACTTTGGAAAAAAAAATATTTTTTTAGTTACTTTGGAAAAAAAAATATTTTTTTAGTTACTTTGGAAAAAAAAATATTTTTTTAGTTACTTTGGAAAAAAAAATATTTTTTTAGTTACTTTGGAAAAAAAAATATTTTTTTAGTTACTTTGGAAAAAAAAATATTTTTTTAGTTACTTTGGAAAAAAAAATATTTTTTTAGTTACTTTGGAAAAAAAAATATTTTTTTAGTTACTTTGGAAAAAAAAATATTTTTTTAGTTACTTTGGAAAAAAAAATTTTTTTAGTTACTTTGGAAAAAAAAATATTTTTTTAGTTACTTTGGAAAAAAAAATATTTTTTTAGTTACTTTGGAAAAAAAAAATTTTTTTTAGTTTCTTTGGAAAAAAAAATTTTTTTAGTTACTTTGGAAAAAAAAATATTTTTTTAGTTTCTTTGGGAAAAAATATATTTTTTTAATTACTTTGGAAAAAAAATATTTTTTTAGTTACTTTGGAAAAAAATTATTTTTTTAGTTACTTTGGAAAAAAAATTATTTTTTTAGTTACTTTGGAAAAAAAATTATTTTTTTAGTTACTTTGGAAAAAAAAAAATTTTTTAGTTACTTTGGAAAAAAAAATATTTTTTTAGTTACTTTGGAAAAAAAATATTTTTTTAGTTACTTTGGAAAAAAAAATATTTTTTAGTTACTTTGGAAAAAAAAATATTTTTTTAGTTACTTTGGAAAAAAAAATATTTTTTTAGTTACTTTGGAAAAAAAAAAAAAAATTTTAGTTACTTTGGAAAAAAAAATATTTTTTTAGTTTCTTTGGAAAAAAAAAATATTTTTTAGTTACTTTGGAAAAAAAAATATTTTTTTAGTTTCTTTGGAAAAAAAAATATTTTTTTAGTTACTTTGGAAAAAAAAATATTTTTTTAGTTACTTTGGAAAAAAAAATATTTTTTTAGTTTCTTTGGAAAAAAAAATATTTTTTTAGTTACTTTGGAAAAAAAATATTTTTTTAGTTACTTTGGAAAAAAAATAATTTTTTTAGTTACTTTGGAAAAAAAAATATTTTTTTAGTTACTTTGGAAAAAAAATAATTTTTTTAGTTACTTTGGAAAAAAAATTATTTTTTTAGTTACTTTGGAAAAAAAAATATTTTTTTAGTTTCTTTGGGAAAAAAAATATTTTTTTAGTTACTTTGGAAAAAAAAATTTTTTTTAGTTACTTTGGAAAAAAAAATATTTTTTTAGTTACTTTGGAAAAAAAATTATTTTTTTAGTTACTTTGGAAAAAAAAATATTTTTTTAGTTACTTTGGGAAAAAAAATATTTTTTTAGTTACTTTGGAAAAAAAAATATTTTTTTAGTTACTTTGGAAAAAAAAATATTTTTTTAGTTACTTTGGGAAAAAAAATATTTTTTTAATTACTTTGGAAAAAAAATATTTTTTTAGTTACTTTGGAAAAAAATTATTTTTTTAGTTACTTTGGAAAAAAAATTATTTTTTTAGTTACTTTGGAAAAAAAAAATTTTTTTAGTTACTTTGGAAAAAAAATATTTTTTTAGTAACTTTGGAAAAAAAAATATTTTTTTAGTTACTTTGGAAAAAAAAATATTTTTTTAGTTACTTTGGAAAAAAAAATATTTTTTTAGTTACTTTGGAAAAAAAAAAAATTTTTTAGTTACTTTGGAAAAAAAAATATTTTTTTAGTTTCTTTGGAAAAAAAAAAAATTTTTTAGTTACTTTGGAAAAAAAAATATTTTTTTAGTTTCTTTGGAAAAAAAATTATTTTTTTAGTTACTTTGGAAAAAAAAATATGTTTTTAGTTACTTTGGAAAAAAAAATATTTTTTTAGTTTCTTTGGAAAAAAAAATATTTTTTTAGTTACTTTGGAAAAAAAATATTTTTTTAGTTACTTTGGAAAAAAAATAATTTTTTTAGTTACTTTGGAAAAAAAAATATTTTTTTAGTTACTTTGGAAAAAAAATAATTTTTTTAGTTACTTTGGAAAAAAAATTATTTTTTTAGTTACTTTGGAAAAAAAAATATTTTTTTAGTTTCTTTGGGAAAAAAAATATTTTTTTAGTTACTTTGGAAAAAAAAATTTTTTTTAGTTACTTTGGAAAAAAAAAAAAATTTTTTAGTTACTTTGGAAAAAAAAAATTTTTTTAGTTTCTTTGGAAAAAAAAAATATTTTTTTAGTTACTTTGGAAAAAAAAATATTTTTTTAGTTACTTTGGAAAAAAAAATATTTTTTTAGGTACTTTGGAAAAAAAATAATTGTTTTAGTTACTTTGGAAAAAAAATTATTTTTTTAGTTACTTTGGAAAAAAAAATTTTTTTTAGTTTCTTTGGAAAAAAAAATATTTTTTAGTTACTTTGGAAAAAAAAAATTTTTTTTAGTTACTTTGGAAAAAAAATATTTTTTTAGTTACTTTGGAAAAAAAAATATTTTTTTAGTTACTTTGGAAAAAAAATTTTTTTTTTAGTTTCTTTGGAAAAAAAAAATGTTTTAGTTACTTTGGAAAAAAAAATATTTTTTTAGTTACTTTGGAAAAAAAAATTTTTTTTAGTTACTTTGGAAAAAAAAATATTTTTTTAGTTACTTTGGAAAAAAAAATATTTTTTTAGTTACTTTGGAAAAAAAAATATTTTTTTAGTTTCTTTGGGAAAAAAAATATTTTTTTAGTTACTTTGGAAAAAAAAATATTTTTTTAGTTACTTTGGGAAAAAAAATATTTTTTTAGTTACTTTGGAAAAAAAAATATTTTTTTAGTTACTTTGGAAAAAAAAATATTTTTTTAGTTACTTTGGAAAAAAAATATTTTTTTAATTACTTTGGAAAAAAATATATATTTTTAGTTACTTTGGAAAAAAAATTTTTTTTTAGTTACTTTGGAAAAAAAATATTTTTTTAGTTACTTTGGAAAAAAAAATATTTTTTTAGTTACTTTGGAAAAAAAAAATTTTTTTTAGTTACTTTGGAAAAAAAAATATTTTTTTAATTACTTTGGAAAAAAAAATATTTTTTTAGTTACTTTGGAAAAAAAAATATTTTTTTAGTTACTTTGGAAACATTTTTTTTTTTTAGTTACTTTGGAAAAAAAATATTTTTTTAGTTACTTTGGAAAAAAAAATATTTTTTTAGTTACTTTGGAAAAAAAAATTTTTTTTTAGTTACTTTGGAAAAAAAAATATTTTTTTAATTACTTTGGAAAAAAAAATATTTTTTTAGTTACTTTGGAAAAAAAAATATTTTTTTAGTTACTTTGGAAAAAAAAATATTTTTTTAGTTACTTTGGAAAAAAAAATATTTTTTTAGTTACTTTGGAAAAAAAAATATTTTTTTAGTTACTTTGGAAAAAAAAATATTTTTTTAGTTACTTTGGAAAAAAAAATATTTTTTTAGTTACTTTGGAAAAAAAAATATTTTTTTAGTTACTTTGGAAAAAAAAATATTTTTTTAGTTACTTTGGAAAAAAAAATATTTTTTTAGTTACTTTGGAAAAAAAAAATTTTTTTAGTTACTTTGGAAAAAAAAATATTTTTTTAGTTACTTTGGAAAAAAAAATATTTTTTTAGTTACTTTGGAAAAAAAAATATTTTTTTAGTTTCTTTGGGAAAAAAAATATTTTTTTAGTTACTTTGGAAAAAAAATTATTTTTTTAGTTACTTTGGGAAAAAAAATATTTTTTTAGTTACTTTGGAAAAAAAAATATTTTTTTAGTTACTTTGGAAAAAAAAATATTTTTTTAGTTACTTTGGAAAAAAAATATTTTTTTAATTACTTTGGAAAAAAATATATTTTTTTAGTTACTTTGGAAAAAAAAAATTTTTTAGTTACTTTGGAAAAAAAATATTTTTTTAGTTACTTTGGAAAAAAAAATATTTTTTTAGTTACTTTGGAAAAAAAAAAATTTTTTTAGTTACTTTGGAAAAAAAAATTTTTTTTTAATTACTTTGGAAAAAAATATATTTTTTTAGTTACTTTGGAAAAAAAAATATTTTTTTAGTTACTTTGGAAAAAAAAATATTTTTTTAGTTACTTTGGAAAAAAAAATATTTTTTTAGTTACTTTGGAAAAAAAAATATTTTTTTAGTTACTTTGGAAAAAAAAATATTTTTTTAGTTACTTTGGAAAAAAAAATATTTTTTTAGTTACTTTGGGAAAAAAAAATATTTTTTTAGTTACTTTGGAAAAAAAAATATTTTTTTAGTTACTTTGGAAAAAAAAATATTTTTTTAGTTACTTTGGAAAAAAAAATATTTTTTTAGTTACTTTGGAAAAAAAAAAAATTTTTAGTTACTTTGGAAAAAAAAATATTTTTTTAGTTACTTTGGAAAAAAAAATATTTTTTTAGTTACTTTGGAAAAAAAAAATTTTTTTTAGTTTCTTTGGAAAAAAAATTTTTTTTAGTTACTTTGGAAAAAAAAATATTTTTTTAGTTTCTTTGGAAAAAAAAATATTTTTTTAGTTACTTTGGAAAAAAAAATATTTTTTTAGTTTCTTTGGAAAAAAAAATATTTTTTTAGTTACTTTGGAAAAAAAAATATTTTTTTAGTTACTTTGGAAAAAAAAATATTTTTTTAGTTACTTTGGGAAAAAAAATATTTTTTTAGTTACTTTGGAAAAAAAAAAATTTTTTAGTTACTTTGGAAAAAAAAATATTTTTTTAGTTACTTTGGAAAAAAAAATATTTTTTTAGTTACTTTGGAAAAAAAAATATTTTTTTAGTTACTTTGGAAAAAAAAATATTTTTTAGTTACTTTGGAAAAAAAAATATTTTTTTAGTTACTTTGGAAATTTTTTTATTTTTTTAGTTACTTTGGAAAAAAAAAAAATATTTTAGTTACTTTGGAAAAAAATTATTTTTTTAGTTACTTTGGAAAAAAAAATATTTTTTTAGTTACTTTGGAAAAAAAAATTTTTTTTTAGTTTCTTTGGAAAAAAAAAAAATTTTTTAGTTACTTTGGAAAAAAAATATTTTTTTAGTTACTTTGGAAAAAAAAAATTTTTTTAGTTACTTTGGAAAAAAAAATATTTTTTTAGTTACTTTGGAAAAAAAAATATTTTTTTAGTTACTTTGGAAAAAAAAATATTTTTTTAGTTTCTTTGGGAAAAAAAATATTTTTTTAGTTACTTTGGAAAAAAAATTATTTTTTTAGTTACTTTGGGAAAAAAAATATTTTTTTAGTTACTTTGGAAAAAAAAATATTTTTTTAGTTACTTTGGAAAAAAAATATTTTTTTAGTTACTTTGGAAAAAAAATATTTTTTTAATTACTTTGGAAAAAAATATATTTTTTTAGTTACTTTGGAAAAAAAATTTTTTTTTAGTTACTTTGGAAAAAAAAATTTTTTTTAGTTACTTTGGAAAAAAAAAATTTTTTTAGTTACTTTGGAAAAAAAAAAATTTTTTTAGTTACTTTGGAAAAAAATATATTTTTTTAATTACTTTGGAAAAAAAAATATTTTTTTAGTTACTTTGGAAAAAAAAATATTTTTTTAGTTTCTTTGGAAAAAAAAATATTTTTTTAGTTACTTTGGAAAAAAAAATATTTTTTTAGTTACTTTGGAAAAAAAAATATTTTTTTAGTTACTTTGGAAAAAAAAATATTTTTTTAGTTACTTTGGAAAAAAAAATATTTTTTTAGTTACTTTGGAAAAAAAAATATTTTTTTAGTTACTTTGGAAAAAAAAAAATTTTTTTAGTTACTTTGGAAAAAAATTTTTTTTTTAGTTACTTTGGAAAAAAAAAATTTTTTTTAGTTACTTTGGAAAAAAAATTATTTTTTTAGTTACTTTGGAAAAAAAATATTTTTTTAGTTACTTTGGAAAAAAAATTATTTTTTTAGTTACTTTGGAAAAAAAAATATTTTTTTAGTTACTTTGGAAAAAAATATATTTTTTTAGTTACTTTGGAAAAAAAAATATTTTTTTAGTTACTTTGGAAAAAAAAATATTTTTTTAGTTACTTTGGAAAAAAAAATATTTTTTTAGTTACTTTGGAAAAAAAAAAAAATTTTAGTTACTTTAGAAAAAAAAAATTTTTTTTAGTTTCTTTGGAAAAAAAAAATTTTTTTAGTTACTTTGGAAAAAAAAAAATTTTTTTAGTTTCTTTGGAAAAAAAAATATTTTTTTAGTTACTTTGGAAAAAAAAATATTTTTTTAGTTACTTTGGAAAAAAAAATATTTTTTTAGTTACTTTGGAAAAAAAAATATTTTTTTAGTTACTTTGGAAAAAAAATATTTTTTTAGTTACTTTGGAAAAAAAAATATTTTTTTAGTTACTTTGGAAAAAAAAATTTTTTTTTAGTTACTTTGGAAAAAAAAATATTTTTTTAGTTACTTTGGAAAAAAAAAAATTTTTTTAGTTACTTTGGAAAAAAAAATTTTTTTTAGTTACTTTGGAAAAAAATTTTTTTTTTAGTTACTTTGGAAAAAAAAATATTTTTTTAGTTACTTTGGAAAAAAAAATATTTTTTTAGTTACTTTGGGAAAAAAAATATTTTTTTAGTTACTTTGGAAAAAAAAATATTTTTTTAGTTACTTTGGAAAAAAAAATATTTTTTTAGTTACTTTGGAAAAAAAAATATTTTTTTAGTTACTTTGGAAAAAAAAATATTTTTTTAGTTACTTTGGAAAAAAAAATATTTTTTTAGTTACTTTGGAAAAAAAAAATTTTTTTAGTTACTTTGGAAAAAAAAATATTTTTTTAGTTTCTTTGGAAAAAAAAAAATTTTTTTAGTTACTTTGGAAAAAAAAATATTTTTTTAGTTACTTTGGAAAAAAAAAAAATTTTTTAGTTACTTTGGAAAAAAAATATTTTTTTAGTTACTTTGGAAAAAAAAATATATTTTTTAGTTACTTTGGAAAAAAAAATATTTTTTTAGTTACTTTGGAAAAAAAATTATTTTTTTAGTTACTTTGGAAAAAAAAATATTTTTTTAGTTACTTTGGAAAAAAAAATATTTTTTTAGTTACTTTGGGAAAAAAAATATTTTTTTAGTTACTTTGGGAAAAAAAATATTTTTTTAGTTACTTTGGAAAAAAAAATATTTTTTTAGTTACTTTGGAAAAAAAAATATTTTTTTAATTACTTTGGAAAAAAAATATTTTTTTAGTTACTTTGGAAAAAAAAAATTTTTTTAGTTACTTTGGAAAAAAAAAATTTTTTTAGTTACTTTGGAAAAATTTTTTTTTTTTAGTTACTTTGGAAAAAAAAATATTTTTTTAGTTACTTTGGAAAAAAAAAATTTTTTTAGTTACTTTGGAAAAAAAAATATTTTTTTAGTTACTTTGGAAAAAAAAATATTTTTTTAGTTACTTTGGGAAAAAAAATATTTTTTTAGTTACTTTGGAAAATTTTTTTTTTTTTTAGTTACTTTGGAAAAAAAAATATTTTTTTAGTTTCTTTGGAAAAAAAAAATTTTTTTTAGTTACTTTGGAAAAAAATATATTTTTTTAGTTTCTTTGGAAAAAAATTTATTTTTTTAGTTACTTTGGAAAAAAAAATATTTTTTTAGTTACTTTGGAAAAAAAAAATTTTTTTAGTTACTTTGGAAAAAAAATTATTTTTTTAGTTTCTTTGGAAAAAAATATATTTTTTTAGTTACTTTGGAAAAAAAAATATTTTTTTAGTTACTTTGGAAAAAAAAATATTTTTTTAGGTACTTTGGAAAAAAAAATATTTTTTTAGTTACTTTGGAAAAAAAATATTTTTTTAGTTACTTTGTAAAAAAAAATATTTTTTTAGTTACTTTGGAAAAAAAATATTTTTTTAGTTACTTTGGAAAAAAAAAAATTTTTTAGTTTCTTTGGAAAAAAAAATATTTTTTTAGTTACTTTGGAAAAAAAAATATTTTTTTAGTTTCTTTGGAAAAAAAAATATTTTTTTTAGTTACTTTGGAAAAAAAAATATTTTTTTAGTTTCTTTGGAAAAAAAAATATTTTTTTAGTTACTTTGGAAAAAAAATTATTTTTTTAGTTACTTTGGAAAAAAAATAATTTTTTTAGTTACTTTGGAAAAAAAAAATATTTTTTTAGTTACTTTGGAAAAAAAAAATATTTTTTTAGTTTCTTTGGGAAAAAAAATATTTTTTTAGTTACTTTGGAAAAAAAATTTTTTTTTAGTTACTTTGGAAAAAAAAAAATTTTTTTAGTTACTTTGGAAAAAAAAAATTTTTTTTAGTTTCTTTGGAAAAAAATATATTTTTTTAGTTACTTTGGAAAAAAAAATATTTTTTAGTTACTTTGGAAAAAAAAATATTTTTTTAGGTACTTTGGAAAAAAATATATTTTTTTAGTTACTTTGGAAAAAAAATATTTTTTTAGTTACTTTGTAAAAAAAAATATTTTTTTAGTTACTTTGGAAAAAAAAATATTTTTTTAGTTACTTTGGAAAAAAAATTTTTTTTTAGTTTCTTTGGAAAAAAAAATATTTTTTTAGTTACTTTGGAAAAAAAATATTTTTTTAGTTTCTTTGGAAAAAAAAATATTTTTTTAGTTACTTTGGAAAAAAAAATATTTTTTTAGTTACTTTGGAAAAAAAAATATTTTTTTAGTTACTTTGGAAAAAAAAATATTTTTTTAGTTTCTTTGGAAAAAAAAATATTTTTTTAGTTACTTTGGAAAAAAAAATATTTTTTTAGTTACTTTGGAAAAAAAAATATTTTTTTAGTTACTTTGGGAAAAAAAATATTTTTTTAGTTACTTTGGAAAAAAAAATATTTTTTTAGTTACTTTGGAAAAAAAAATATTTTTTTAGTTACTTTGGAAAAAAAAATATTTTTTTAATTACTTTGGAAAAAAAAATATTTTTTTAGTTACTTTGGAAAAAAAATATTTTTTTAGTTACTTTGGAAAAAAAAATATTTTTTAGTTACTTTGGAAAAAAAAATATTTTTTTAGTTACTTTGGAAAAAAAAAATTTTTTTAGTTACTTTGGAAAAAAAATTATTTTTTTAGTTACTTTGGAAAAAAAATAAAAAATTTTAGTTACTTTGGAAAAAAAATTATTTTTTTAGTTACTTTGGAAAAAAAATTATTTTTTTAGTTACTTTGGAAAAAAAAAATTTTTTTTAGTTTCTTTGGAAAAAAAAAATTTTTTTTAGTTACTTTGGAAAAAAAAATTTTTTTTTAGTTTCTTTGGAAAAAATATATTTTTTTAGTTACTTTGGAAAAAAAAATATTTTTTTAGTTTCTTTGGAAAAAAAAATATTTTTTTAGTTACTTTGGAAAAAAAAATATTTTTTTAGTTACTTTGGAAAAAAAAATATTTTTTTAGTTACTTTGGAAAAAAAAATATTTTTTTAGTTACTTTGGAAAAAAAAATATTTTTTTAGTTACTTTGGGAAAAAAAAATTTTTTTTAGTTACTTTGGAAAAAAAAATATTTTTTTAGTTACTTTGGAAAAAAAAAAAATTTTTAGTTACTTTGGAAAAAAAATTTTTTTTTTAGTTTCTTTGGAAAAAAAAAATTTTTTTTAGTTACTTTGGAAAAAAAAAATTTTTTTTAGTTTCTTTGGAAAAAAAAATTTTTTTTTAGTTACTTTGGAAAAAAAAATATTTTTTTAGTTACTTTGGAAAAAAAAATATTTTTTTAGTTACTTTGGAAAAAAAAATATTTTTTTAGTTACTTTGGAAAAAAAATATTTTTTTAGTTACTTTGGAAAAAAAAATATTTTTTTAGTTACTTTGGAAAAAAAAATATTTTTTTAGTTACTTTGGGAAAAAAAATATTTTTTTAGTTACTTTGGAAAAAAAAATTTTTTTTAGTTACTTTGGAAAAAAAAATATTTTTTTAGTTACTTTGGAAAAAAAACATTTTTTTAGTTACTTTGGGAAAAAAAATATTTTTTTAGTTACTTTGGAAAAAAAAATATTTTTTTAGTTACTTTGGAAAAAAAAATATTTTTTTAGTTACTTTGGAAAAAAAAAAAATTTTTTAGTTACTTTGGAAAAAAAATTTTTTTTTTAGTTTCTTTGTAAAAAAAAATTTTTTTTTAGTTACTTTGGAAAAAAAAAATTTTTTTTAGTTTCTTTGGAAAAAAAATTTTTTTTTTAGTTACTTTGGAAAAAAAAATATTTTTTTAGTTACTTTGGAAAAAAAAATATTTTTTTAGTTACTTTGGGAAAAAAAATATTTTTTTAGTTACTTTGGAAAAAAAATATTTTTTTAGTTACTTTGGAAAAAAAAATATTTTTTTAGTTACTTTGGAAAAAAAAATATTTTTTTAGTTACTTTGGAAAAAAAAATATTTTTTTAGTTACTTTGGAAAAAAAAAAATTTTTTAGTTACTTTGGAAAAAAAAATATTTTTTTAGTTACTTTGGAAAAAAAAACATTTTTTTAGTTACTTTGGGAAAAAAAATATTTTTTTAGTTACTTTGGAAAAAAAAAAAAATTTTTAGTTACTTTGGAAAATTTTTTTTTTTTTTAGTTTCTTTGGAAAAAAAATTTTTTTTTTAGTTACTTTGGAAAAAAAATTTTTTTTTTAGTTTCTTTGGAAAAAAAAATATTTTTTTAGTTACTTTGGAAAAAAAAATATTTTTTTAGTTACTTTGGAAAAAAAAATATTTTTTTAGTTACTTTGGAAAAAAAAATATTTTTTTAGTTACTTTGGAAAAAAAATATTTTTTTAGTTACTTTGGAAAAAAAAAAAATTTTTTAGTTACTTTGGAAAAAAAAATATTTTTTTAGTTACTTTGGAAAAAAAAATATTTTTTTAGTTACTTTGGAAAAAAAATAATTTTTTAGTTACTTTGGAAAAAAAAAATATTTTTTTAGTTACTTTGGAAAAAAAACATTTTTTTAGTTACTTTGGGAAAAAAAATATTTTTTTAGTTACTTTGGAAAAAAAAATATTTTTTTAGTTACTTTGGAAAAAAAAATATTTTTTTAGTTACTTTGGAAAAAAAAATATTTTTTTAGTTACTTTGGAAAAAAAAAATTTTTTTAGTTACTTTGGAAAAAAAAATATTTTTTTAGTTACTTTGGAAAAAAAAAATTTTTTTAGTTACTTTGGAAAAAAAATATTTTTTTAGTTTCTTTGGAAAAAAAAAAAAATTTTTAGTTACTTTGGAAAAAAAAATTTTTTTTTAGTTTCTTTGGAAAAAGAATTATTTTTTTAGTTACTTTGGAAAAAAAAAAATTTTTTAGTTACTTTGGAAAAAAAAATATTTTTTTAGTTTCTTTGGAAAAAAAAAAAATTTTTTAGTTACTTTGGAAAAAAAAATATTTTTTTAGTTACTTTGGAAAAAAAAAAATTTTTTTAGTTACTTTGGAAAAAAAATATTTTTTTAGTTACTTTGGAAAAAAAAATATTTTTTTAGTTACTTTGGAAAAAAAAATATTTTTTTAGTTACTTTGGAAAAAAAATTATTTTTTTAGTTACTTTGGAAAAAAAAATATTTTTTTAGTTACTTTGGAAAAAAAAATATTTTTTTAGTTACTTTGGGAAAAAAAATATTTTTTTAGTTACTTTGGGAAAAAAAATATTTTTTTAGTTACTTTGGAAAAAAAAATATTTTTTTAGTTACTTTGGAAAAAAAAATATTTTTTTAATTACTTTGGAAAAAAAATATTTTTTTAGTTACTTTGGAAAAAAAAAATTTTTTTAGTTACTTTGGAAAAAAAAAATTTTTTTAGTTACTTTGGAAAATTTTTTTTTTTTTAGTTACTTTGGAAAAAAAAATATTTTTTTAGTTACTTTGGAAAAAAAAATTTTTTTTAGTTACTTTGGAAAAAAAAATATTTTTTTAGTTACTTTGGAAAAAAAAATATTTTTTTAGTTACTTTGGGAAAAAAAATATTTTTTTAGTTACTTTGGAAAATTTTTTTTTTTTTTAGTTACTTTGGAAAAAAAAATATTTTTTTAGTTTCTTTGGAAAAAAAAAATTTTTTTTAGTTACTTTGGAAAAAAATATATTTTTTTAGTTACTTTGGAAAAAAAATTATTTTTTTAGTTACTTTGGAAAAAAAAATATTTTTTTAGTTACTTTGGAAAAAAAAATATTTTTTTAGTTTCTTTGGAAAAAAAAATATTTTTTTAGTTACTTTGGAAAAAAAATATTTTTTTAGTTACTTTGGAAAAAAAATTTTTTTTAGTTACTTTGGAAAAAAAATTATTTTTTTAGTTACTTTGGAAAAAAAATTATTTTTTTAGTTACTTTGGAAAAAAAATTATTTTTTTAGTTACTTTGGAAAAAAAAATATTTTTTTAGTTTCTTTGGGAAAAAAAATATTTTTTTAGTTACTTTGGAAAAAAAAATTTTTTTTAGTTACTTTGGAAAAAAAATAATTTTTTAGTTACTTTGGAAAAAAAATTATTTTTTTAGTTTCTTTGGAAAAAAATATATTTTTTTAGTTACTTTGGAAAAAAAAATATTTTTTTAGTTACTTTGGAAAAAAAAATATTTTTTTAGGTACTTTGGAAAAAAAAATATTTTTTTAGTTACTTTGGAAAAAAAATATTTTTTTAGTTACTTTGTAAAAAAAAATATTTTTTTAGTTACTTTGGAAAAAAAATATTTTTTTAGTTACTTTGGAAAAAAAAATTTTTTTTAGTTTCTTTGGAAAAAAAAATATTTTTTTAGTTACTTTGGAAAAAAAAATATTTTTTTAGTTTCTTTGGAAAAAAAAATATTTTTTTTAGTTACTTTGGAAAAAAAAAATATTTTTTTAGTTTCTTTGGGAAAAAAAATATTTTTTTAGTTACTTTGGAAAAAAAATTATTTTTTTAGTTACTTTGGAAAAAAAATAATTTTTTTAGTTACTTTGGAAAAAAAAAATATTTTTTTAGTTACTTTGGAAAAAAAAATATTTTTTTAGTTTCTTTGGGAAAAAAAATATTTTTTTAGTTACTTTGGAAAAAAAAATTTTTTTTAGTTACTTTGGAAAAAAAAAAATTTTTTTAGTTACTTTGGAAAAAAAAATTTTTTTTTAGTTTCTTTGGAAAAAAATATATTTTTTTAGTTACTTTGGAAAAAAAAATATTTTTTTAGTTACTTTGGAAAAAAAAATATTTTTTTAGGTACTTTGGAAAAAAATATATTTTTTTAGTTACTTTGGAAAAAAAATATTTTTTTAGTTACTTTGTAAAAAAAAATATTTTTTTAGTTACTTTGGAAAAAAAAATATTTTTTTAGTTACTTTGGAAAAAAAATTTTTTTTTAGTTTCTTTGGAAAAAAAAATATTTTTTTAGTTACTTTGGAAAAAAAAATATTTTTTTAGTTTCTTTGGAAAAAAAAATATTTTTTTAGTTACTTTGGAAAAAAAAATATTTTTTTAGTTACTTTGGAAAAAAAAATATTTTTTTAGTTACTTTGGAAAAAAAAATATTTTTTTAGTTACTTTGGAAAAAAAAATATTTTTTTAGTTACTTTGGAAAAAAAAATATTTTTTTAGTTACTTTGGGAAAAAAAATATTTTTTTAGTTACTTTGGAAAAAAAAATATTTTTTTAGTTACTTTGGAAAAAAAAATATTTTTTTAGTTACTTTGGAAAAAAAAATATTTTTTTAATTACTTTGGAAAAAAAAATATTTTTTTAGTTACTTTGGAAAAAAAATATTTTTTTAGTTACTTTGGAAAAAAAAATATTTTTTAGTTACTTTGGAAAAAAAATATTTTTTTAGTTACTTTGGAAAAAAAAAATTTTTTTAGTTACTTTGGAAAAAAAATTATTTTTTTAGTTACTTTGGAAAAAAAATAAAAATTTTTAGTTACTTTGGAAAAAAAATTATTTTTTTAGTTACTTTGGAAAAAAAATTATTTTTTTAGTTACTTTGGAAAAAAAATTTTTTTTTTAGTTTCTTTGGAAAAAAAAAATTTTTTTTAGTTACTTTGGAAAAAAAAATTTTTTTTTAGTTTCTTTGGAAAAAATATATTTTTTTAGTTACTTTGGAAAAAAAAATATTTTTTTAGTTTCTTTGGAAAAAAAAATATTTTTTTAGTTACTTTGGAAAAAAAAATATTTTTTTAGTTACTTTGGAAAAAAAAATATTTTTTTAGTTACTTTGGAAAAAAAAATATTTTTTTAGTTACTTTGGAAAAAAAAATATTTTTTTAGTTACTTTGGGAAAAAAAAATTTTTTTTAGTTACTTTGGAAAAAAAAATATTTTTTTAGTTACTTTGGAAAAAAAAATTTTTTTAGTTACTTTGGAAAAAAAAAATTTTTTTTAGTTTCTTTGGAAAAAAAAATTTTTTTTTAGTTACTTTGGAAAAAAAAAAAAATTTTTAGTTTCTTTGGAAAAAAAAATTTTTTTTTAGTTACTTTGGAAAAAAAAATATTTTTTTAGTTACTTTGGAAAAAAAAATATTTTTTTAGTTACTTTGGAAAAAAAAATATTTTTTTAGTTACTTTGGAAAAAAAATATTTTTTTAGTTACTTTGGAAAAAAAAATATTTTTTTAGTTACTTTGGAAAAAAAAATATTTTTTTAGTTACTTTGGGAAAAAAAATATTTTTTTAGTTACTTTGGAAAAAAAATATTTTTTTAGTTACTTTGGAAAAAAAAATATTTTTTTAGTTACTTTGGAAAAAAAACATTTTTTTAGTTACTTTGGGAAAAAAAATATTTTTTTAGTTACTTTGGAAAAAAAAATATTTTTTTAGTTACTTTGGAAAAAAAAATATTTTTTTAGTTACTTTGGAAAAAAAAAAATTTTTTAGTTACTTTGGAAAAAAAATTTTTTTTTTAGTTTCTTTGTAAAAAAAAAATTTTTTTTAGTTACTTTGGAAAAAAAAAAATTTTTTTAGTTTCTTTGGAAAAAAAATTTTTTTTTTAGTTACTTTGGAAAAAAAAATATTTTTTTAGTTACTTTGGAAAAAAAAATATTTTTTTAGTTACTTTGGAAAAAAAAATATTTTTTTAGTTACTTTGGAAAAAAAATATTTTTTTAGTTACTTTGGAAAAAAAAATATTTTTTTAGTTACTTTGGAAAAAAAAATATTTTTTTAGTTACTTTGGAAAAAAAAATATTTTTTTAGTTACTTTGGAAAAAAAAATTTTTTTTAGTTACTTTGGAAAAAAAAATATTTTTTTAGTTACTTTGGAAAAAAAAACATTTTTTTAGTTACTTTGGGAAAAAATATATTTTTTTAGTTACTTTGGAAAAAAAAAAAAATTTTAGTTACTTTGGAAAATTTTTTTTTTTTTTAGTTTCTTTGGAAAAATTTTTTTTTTTTTAGTTACTTTGGAAAAAAAAAATTTTTTTTAGTTTCTTTGGAAAAAAAAATATTTTTTTAGTTACTTTGGAAAAAAAAATATTTTTTTAGTTACTTTGGAAAAAAAAATATTTTTTTAGTTACTTTGGAAAAAAAAATATTTTTTTAGTTACTTTGGAAAAAAAATATTTTTTTAGTTACTTTGGAAAAAAAAAAATTTTTTTAATTACTTTGGAAAAAAAAATATTTTTTTAGTTACTTTGGAAAAAAAATATTTTTTTAGTTACTTTGGAAAAAAAAATATTTTTTAGTTACTTTGGAAAAAAAAATATTTTTTTAGTTACTTTGGAAAAAAAAAATTTTTTTAGTTACTTTGGAAAAAAAATTATTTTTTTAGTTACTTTGGAAAAAAAATAAAAATTTTTAGTTACTTTGGAAAAAAAATTATTTTTTTAGTTACTTTGGAAAAAAAATTATTTTTTTAGTTACTTTGGAAAAAAAAATTTTTTTTTAGTTTCTTTGGAAAAAAAAAAATTTTTTTAGTTACTTTGGAAAAAAAAAAATTTTTTTAGTTTCTTTGGAAAAAATATATTTTTTTAGTTACTTTGGAAAAAAAAATATTTTTTTAGTTTCTTTGGAAAAAAAAATATTTTTTTAGTTACTTTGGAAAAAAAAATATTTTTTTAGTTACTTTGGAAAAAAAAATATTTTTTTAGTTACTTTGGAAAAAAAAATATTTTTTTAGTTACTTTGGAAAAAAAAATATTTTTTTAGTTACTTTGGGAAAAAAAAATTTTTTTTAGTTACTTTGGAAAAAAAAATATTTTTTTAGTTACTTTGGAAAAAAAAAATTTTTTAGTTACTTTGGAAAAAAAAAATTTTTTTTAGTTTCTTTGGAAAAAAAATTTTTTTTTTAGTTACTTTGGAAAAAAAAAAAATTTTTTAGTTTCTTTGGAAAAAAAAATTTTTTTTTAGTTACTTTGGAAAAAAAAATATTTTTTTAGTTACTTTGGAAAAAAAAATATTTTTTTAGTTACTTTGGAAAAAAAAATATTTTTTTAGTTACTTTGGAAAAAAAATATTTTTTTAGTTACTTTGGAAAAAAAAATATTTTTTTAGTTACTTTGGAAAAAAAAATATTTTTTTAGTTACTTTGGGAAAAAAAATATTTTTTTAGTTACTTTGGAAAAAAAATATTTTTTTAGTTACTTTGGAAAAAAAAATATTTTTTTAGTTACTTTGGAAAAAAAACATTTTTTTAGTTACTTTGGGAAAAAAAATATTTTTTTAGTTACTTTGGAAAAAAAAATATTTTTTTAGTTACTTTGGAAAAAAAAATATTTTTTTAGTTACTTTGGAAAAAAAAAAAATTTTTTAGTTACTTTGGAAAAAAAAATTTTTTTTTAGTTTCTTTGTAAAAAAAAAATTTTTTTTAGTTACTTTGGAAAAAAAAAAATTTTTTTAGTTTCTTTGGAAAAAATTTTTTTTTTTTAGTTACTTTGGAAAAAAAAATATTTTTTTAGTTACTTTGGAAAAAAAAATATTTTTTTAGTTACTTTGGAAAAAAAAATATTTTTTTAGTTACTTTGGAAAAAAAATATTTTTTTAGTTACTTTGGAAAAAAAAATATTTTTTTAGTTACTTTGGAAAAAAAAATATTTTTTTAGTTACTTTGGAAAAAAAAATATTTTTTTAGTTACTTTGGAAAAAAAAAATTTTTTTAGTTACTTTGGAAAAAAAAATATTTTTTTAGTTACTTTGGAAAAAAAAACATTTTTTTAGTTACTTTGGGAAAAAAAATATTTTTTTAGTTACTTTGGAAAAAAAAAAAAAATTTTAGTTACTTTGGAAAATTTTTTTTTTTTTTAGTTTCTTTGGAAAAAATTTTTTTTTTTTAGTTACTTTGGAAAAAAAATTTTTTTTTTAGTTTCTTTGGAAAAAAAAATATTTTTTTAGTTACTTTGGAAAAAAAAATATTTTTTTAGTTACTTTGGAAAAAAAAATATTTTTTTAGTTACTTTGGAAAAAAAAATATTTTTTTAGTTACTTTGGAAAAAAAAAATTTTTTTAGTTACTTTGGAAAAAAAAAAATTTTTTTAGTTACTTTGGAAAAAAAAATATTTTTTTAGTTACTTTGGAAAAAAAAATATTTTTTTAGTTACTTTGGAAAAAAAATAATTTTTTAGTTACTTTGGAAAAAAAAAATATTTTTTTAGTTACTTTGGAAAAAAAACATTTTTTTAGTTACTTTGGGAAAAAAAATATTTTTTTAGTTACTTTGGAAAAAAAAATATTTTTTTAGTTACTTTGGAAAAAAAAATATTTTTTTAGTTACTTTGGAAAAAAAAATATTTTTTTAGTTACTTTGGAAAAAAAAATTTTTTTTAGTTACTTTGGAAAAAAAAATATTTTTTTAGTTACTTTGGAAAAAAAAAATTTTTTTAGTTACTTTGGAAAAAAAAATTTTTTTTAGTTTCTTTGGAAAAAAAAAAAAATTTTTAGTTACTTTGGAAAAAAAAATTTTTTTTTAGTTTCTTTGGAAAAAAAATTATTTTTTTAGTTACTTTGGAAAAAAAAATATTTTTTTAGTTACTTTGGAAAAAAAAATATTTTTTTAGTTACTTTGGGAAAAAAAATATTTTTTTAGTTTCTTTGGAAAAAAAAAATTTTTTTAGTTACTTTGGAAAAAAAATTATTTTTTTAGTTACTTTGGAAAAAAAAATATTTTTTTAGTTACTTTGGAGAAAAAAATATTTTTTTAGTTACTTTGGAAAAAAAATATTTTTTTAGTTACTTTGGAAAAAAAAATATTTTTTTAGTTACTTTGGAAAAAAAAATATTTTTTTAGTTACTTTGGAAAAAAAAATATTTTTTTAGTTACTTTGGAAAAAAAATTATTTTTTTAGTTACTTTGGGAAAAAAATATTTTTTTAGTTACTTTGGGAAAAAAAATATTTTTTTAGTTACTTTGGAAAAAAAAATATTTTTTTAGTTACTTTGGGAAAAAAAATATTTTTTTAGTTTCTTTGGAAAAAAAAAATTTTTTTTAGTTACTTTGGAAAAAAAAATATTTTTTTAGTTTCTTTGGAAAAAAAATTATTTTTTTAGTTACTTTGGAAAAAAAAATATTTTTTTAGTTACTTTGGAAAAAAAAATATTTTTTTAGTTTCTTTGGAAAAAAAAATATTTTTTTAGTTACTTTGGAAAAAAAATATTTTTTTAGTTACTTTGGAAAAAAAATAATTTTTTTAGTTACTTTGGAAAAAAAAATATTTTTTTAGTTACTTTGGAAAAAAAATAATTTTTTTAGTTACTTTGGAAAAAAAATAATTTTTTTAGTTACTTTGGAAAAAAAAATATTTTTTTAGTTTCTTTGGGAAAAAAAATATTTTTTTAGTTACTTTGGGAAAAAAAATGTGTTTTAGTTACTTTGGAAAAAAAAAATTTTTTTTAGTTACTTTGGAAAAAAAAATATTTTTTTAGTTTCTTTGGAAAAAAAAATTTTTTTTTAGTTACTTTGGAAAAAAAAATATTTTTTTAGTTACTTTGGAAAAAAATATATTTTTTTAGGTACTTTGGAAAAAAAATAATTGTTTTAGTTACTTTGGAAAAAAAAAAATTTTTTAGTTACTTTGGAAAAAAATTTTTTTTTTTAGTTACTTTGGAAAAAAAATTTTTTTTTTAGTTACTTTGGAAAAAAAAATTTTTTTTTAGTTTCTTTGGAAAAAAAAATATTTTTTAGTTACTTTGGAAAAAAAAATTTTTTTTTAGTTTCTTTGGAAAAAAATATATATTTTTTAGGTACTTTGGAAAAAAAAATATTTTTTTAGTTACTTTGGAAAAAAAATATTTTTTTAGTTACTTTGGAAAAAAAAATATTTTTTTAGTTACTTTGGAAAAAGAAATTTTTTTTTAGTTTCTTTGGAAAAAAAAATAATTTTTTAGTTACTTTGGAAAAAAAAATATTTTTTTAGTTACTTTGGAAAAAAAAAATTTTTTTAGTTACTTTGGAAAAAAAAATATTTTTTTAGTTACTTTGGAAAAAAAAATATTTTTTTAGTTACTTTGGAAAAAAAAATATTTTTTTAGTTTCTTTGGGAAAAAAAATATTTTTTTAGTTACTTTGGAAAAAAAAATATTTTTTTAGTTACTTTGGAAAAAAATATATTTTTTTAGTTACTTTGGAAAAAAAATATTTTTTTAGTTACTTTGGAAAAAAATATATTTTTTTAGTTACTTTGGAAAAAAAAATATTTTTTTAGTTACTTTGGAAAAAAATATATTTTTTTAGTTACTTTGGAAAAAAAAATATTTTTTTAGTTACTTTGGAAAAAAAAATATTTTTTTAGTTACTTTGGAAAAAAAAATATTTTTTTAGTTACTTTGGAAAAAAATATATTTTTTTAGTTACTTTGGAAAAAAAAATATTTTTTTAGTTACTTTGGAAAAAAAAATATTTTTTTAGTTACTTTGGAAAAAAAAATATTTTTTTAGTTACTTTGGAAAAAAAAATATTTTTTTAGTTACTTTGGAAAAAAAAATATTTTTTTAGTTACTTTGGAAAAAAAATATTTTTTTAGTTACTTTGGAAAAAAAATATTTTTTTAGTTACTTTGGAAAAAAAAATATTTTTTTAGTTACTTTGGAAATTTTTTTATTTTTTTAGTTACTTTGGAAAAAAAATTATTTTTTTAGTTACTTTGGGAAAAAAAATATTTTTTTAGTTACTTTGGAAAAAAAAATATTTTTTTAGTTACTTTGGAAAAAAAAATATTTTTTTAGTTACTTTGGAAAAAAATTTTTTTTTTTAGTTTCTTTGGAAAAAAAAATATTTTTTTAGTTACTTTGGAAAAAAAAAAATTTTTTAGTTTCTTTGGAAAAAAAAATTTTTTTTTAGTTACTTTGGAAAAAAAAATATTTTTTTAGTTTCTTTGGAAAAAAAAATATTTTTTTAGTTACTTTGGAAAAAAAAAAATTTTTTTAGTTACTTTGGAAAAAAAAATATTTTTTTAGTTACTTTGGAAAAAAAATATTTTTTTAGTTACTTTGGAAAAAAAAATATTTTTTTAGTTACTTTGGAAAAAAATTTATTTTTTTAGTTACTTTGGAAATTTTTTTATTTTTTTAGTTACTTTGGAAAAAAATAATATTTTTTTAGTTACTTTGGAAAAAAAAATATTTTTTTAGTTACTTTGGAAAAAAAAATATTTTTTTAGTTACTTTGGAAAAAAAAATTTTTT
Organism: Melanostigma gelatinosum; assembly: GCF_949748355.1. Classification (NCBI taxonomy): domain Eukaryota; kingdom Metazoa; phylum Chordata; class Actinopteri; order Perciformes; family Zoarcidae; genus Melanostigma; species Melanostigma gelatinosum. The sequence goes on along the minus strand of NW_027635112.1, from coordinate 88,767 downwards.
TTTAGTTTCTTTGGAAAAAAATATATTTTTTTAGTTACTTTGGAAAAAAAATATTTTTTTTAGTTTCTTTGGAAAAAAAATATTTTTTTAGTTACTTTGGAAAAAAAAATATTTTTTTAGTTTCTTTGGAAAAAAAAATATTTTTTTAGTTACTTTGGAAAAAAAATTATTTTTTTAGTTACTTTGGAAAAAAAATTATTTTTTAGTTTCTTTGGAAAAAAAATTTTTTTTTAGTTACTTTGGAAAAAAAAATATTTTTTTAGTTTCTTTGGAAAAAAAATATTTTTTTAGTTACTTTGGAAAAAAAAATATTTTTTTAGTTACTTTGGAAAAAAAAAATTTTTTTTAGTTACTTTGGAAAAAAAATTTTTTTTTTAGTTTCTTTGGAAAAAAAAATTTTTTTTTAGTTACTTTGGAAAAAAAAAATTTTTTTAGTTACTTTGGAAAAAAAAATATTTTTTTAGTTACTTTGGAAAAAAAAATATTTTTTTAGTTACTTTGGAAAAAAAATATTTTTTTAGTTACTTTGGAAAAAAAATATTTTTTTAGTTACTTTGGAAAAAAAAATATTTTTTTAGTTACTTTGGAAAAAAAAATATTTTTTTAGTTACTTTGGAAAAAAAAATATTTTTTTAGTTACTTTGGAAAAAAAAATATTTTTTTAATTACTTTGGAAAAAAAATATTTTTTTAGTTACTTTGGAAAAAAAAATATTTTTTTAGTTACTTTGGGAAAAAAAATATTTTTTTAGTTACTTTGGAAAAAAAAATATTTTTTTAGTTACTTTGGAAAAAAAAATATTTTTTTAGTTACTTTGGAAAAAAAATATTTTTTTAGTTACTTTGGAAAAAAAAATATTTTTTTAGTTACTTTGGAAAAAAAAATATTTTTTTAGTTCCTTTGGAAAAAAAAAATATTTTTTTAGTTTCTTTGGGAAAAAAAATTTTTTTTTAGTTACTTTGGAAAAAAAAATATTTTTTTAGTTTCTTTGGAAAAAAAAATATTTTTTTAGTTACTTTGGAAAAAAAAATATTTTTTTAGTTACTTTGGAAATTTTTTTATTTTTTTAGTTACTTTGGAAAAAAATAATATTTTTTTAGTTACTTTGGAAAAAAAAATATTTTTTTAGTTACTTTGGAAAAAAAAATATTTTTTTAGTTACTTTGGAAAAAAAAAATATTTTTTTAGTTACTTTGGAAAAAAAATATTTTTTTAGTTACTTTGGAAAAAAAAATATTTTTTTAGTTACTTTGGAAATTTTTTTATTTTTTTAGTTACTTTGGAAAAAAAAATATTTTTTTAGTTACTTTGGGAAAAAAAATATTTTTTTAGTTACTTTGGAAAAAAAAATATTTTTTTAGTTACTTTGGAAAAAAAAATATTTTTTTAGTTACTTTGGAAAAAAATTTTTTTTTTTAGTTTCTTTGGAAAAAAAAATATTTTTTTAGTTACTTTGGAAAAAAAAAATTTTTTTAGTTTCTTTGGAAAAAAAAATATTTTTTTAGTTACTTTGGAAAAAAAAATATTTTTTTAGTTTCTTTGGAAAAAAAAATATTTTTTTAGTTACTTTGGAAAAAAAAAAAATTTTTTAGTTACTTTGGAAAAAAAAATATTTTTTTAGTTACTTTGGAAAAAAAATATTTTTTTAGTTACTTTGGAAAAAAAAATATTTTTTTAGTTACTTTGGAAAAAAATTTATTTTTTTAGTTACTTTGGAAATTTTTTTATTTTTTTAGTTACTTTGGAAAAAAATAATATTTTTTTAGTTACTTTGGAAAAAAAAATATTTTTTTAGTTACTTTGGAAAAAAAAATATTTTTTTAGTTACTTTGGAAAAAAAATTTTTTTTTTAGTTTCTTTGGAAAAAAATATATTTTTTTAGTTACTTTGGAAAAAAAATATTTTTTTTAGTTTCTTTGGAAAAAAAATATTTTTTTAGTTACTTTGGAAAAAAAAATATTTTTTTAGTTTCTTTGGAAAAAAAAATATTTTTTTAGTTACTTTGGAAAAAAAATTATTTTTTTAGTTACTTTGGAAAAAAAATATTTTTTTAGTTACTTTGGAAAAAAAAATATTTTTTTAGTTACTTTGGAAAAAAAATTATTTTTTTAGTTACTTTGGAAAAAAAAATATTTTTTTAGTTACTTTGGAAAAAAAAATATTTTTTTAGTTACTTTGGAAAAAAAATATTTTTTTAGTTACTTTGGAAAAAAAATTATTTTTTTAGTTACTTTGGAAAAAAAATTATTTTTTAGTTTCTTTGGAAAAAAAATTTTTTTTTAGTTACTTTGGAAAAAAAAATATTTTTTTAGTTTCTTTGGAAAAAAAATATTTTTTTAGTTACTTTGGAAAAAAAAATATTTTTTTAGTTACTTTGGAAAAAAAAAATTTTTTTTAGTTACTTTGGAAAAAAATTTTTTTTTTTAGTTTCTTTGGAAAAAAAAATTTTTTTTTAGTTACTTTGGAAAAAAAAAATTTTTTTAGTTACTTTGGAAAAAAAAATATTTTTTTAGTTACTTTGGAAAAAAAAATATTTTTTTAGTTACTTTGGAAAAAAAATATTTTTTTAGTTACTTTGGAAAAAAAATATTTTTTTAGTTACTTTGGAAAAAAAAATATTTTTTTAGTTACTTTGGAAAAAAAAATATTTTTTTAGTTACTTTGGAAAAAAAAATATTTTTTTAGTTACTTTGGAAAAAAAAATATTTTTTTAATTACTTTGGAAAAAAAATATTTTTTTAGTTACTTTGGAAAAAAAAATATTTTTTTAGTTACTTTGGGAAAAAAAATATTTTTTTAGTTACTTTGGAAAAAAAAATATTTTTTTAGTTACTTTGGAAAAAAAAATATTTTTTTAGTTACTTTGGAAAAAAAATATTTTTTTAGTTACTTTGGAAAAAAAAATATTTTTTTAGTTACTTTGGAAAAAAAAATATTTTTTTAGTTCCTTTGGAAAAAAAAAATATTTTTTTAGTTTCTTTGGGAAAAAAAATTTTTTTTTAGTTACTTTGGAAAAAAAAATATTTTTTTAGTTTCTTTGGAAAAAAAAATATTTTTTTAGTTACTTTGGAAAAAAAAATATTTTTTTAGTTTCTTTGGAAAAAAAAATATTTTTTTAGTTACTTTGGAAAAAAAAATATTTTTTTAGTTACTTTGGAAAAAAATATTTTTTTTTAGTTACTTTGGAAAAGAAATATTTTTTTAGTTACTTTGGAAAAAAAAATATTTTTTTAGTTACTTTGGAAAAAAAAATATTTTTTTAATTACTTTGGAAAAAAAATATTTTTTTAGTTACTTTGGAAAAAAAATATTTTTTTAGTTACTTTGGGAAAAAAAATATTTTTTTAGTTACTTTGGAAAAAAAAATATTTTTTTAGTTACTTTGGAAAAAAAAATATTTTTTTAGTTACTTTGGAAAAAAAAATATTTTTTTAGTTACTTTGGAAAAAAATATTTTTTTTTAGTTACTTTGGAAAAGAAATATTTTTTTAGTTACTTTGGAAAAAAAAATATTTTTTTAGTTACTTTGGAAAAAAAAATATTTTTTTAATTACTTTGGAAAAAAAATATTTTTTTAGTTACTTTGGAAAAAAAATATTTTTTTAGTTACTTTGGGAAAAAAAATATTTTTTTAGTTACTTTGGAAAAAAAAATATTTTTTTAGTTACTTTGGAAAAAAAAATATTTTTTTAGTTACTTTGGAAAAAAAATATTTTTTTAGTTACTTTGGAAAAAAAAATATTTTTTTAGTTACTTTGGAAAAAAAAATATTTTTTTAGTTACTTTGGAAAAAAAATATTTTTTTTTAGTTTCTTTGGGGAAAAAATTTTTTTTTTAGTTACTTTGGGAAAAAAAATATTTTTTTAGTTTCTTTGGAAAAAAAAAAAATTTTTTAGTTACTTTGGAAAAAAAAATATTTTTTTAGTTTCTTTGGAAAAAAAAATATTTTTTTAGTTACTTTGGAAAAGAAATATTTTTTTAGTTACTTTGGAACAAAAAATATTTTTTTAGTTACTTTGGAAAAAAAAATATTTTTTTAGTTACTTTGGAAAAAAAAATATTTTTTTAGTTACTTTGGAAAAAAAATATTTTTTTAGTTACTTTGGAAAAAAAAATATTTTTTTAGTTACTTTGGAAAAAAAAATATTTTTTTAGTTTCTTTGGAAATTTTTTTATTTTTTTAGTTACTTTGGGAAAAAAAATATTTTTTTAGTTACTTTGGAAAAAAAAATATTTTTTTAGTTACTTTGGAAAAAAAATACTTTTTTTAGTTACTTTGGAAAAAATTTTTTTTTTTAATTTCTTTGGAAAAAAAATATATTTTTTTAGTTACTTTGGAAAAAAATATTTTTTTTAGTTTCTTTGGAAAAAAAAATATTTTTTTAGTTACTTTGGAAAAAAAAAATATTTTTTTAGTTACTTTGGAAAAAAAAATATTTTTTTAGTTACTTTGGAAAAAAAAATATTTTTTTAGTTACTTTGGAAAAAAAATTATTTTTTTAGTTACTTTGGAAAAAAAAATATTTTTTTAGTTACTTTGGGAAAAAAAATATATTTTTAGTTACTTTGGAAAAAAAATATTTTTTTAGTTACTTTGGAAAAAAAAAATTTTTTTTAGTTACTTTGGAAAAAAAATTATTTTTTAGTTTCTTTGGAAAAAAAAAATTTTTTTTAGTTACTTTGGAAAAAAAAATATTTTTTTAGTTTCTTTGGAAAAAAAAATATTTTTTTAGTTACTTTGGAAAAAAAAATATTTTTTTAGTTACTTTGGAAAAAAAAAATATTTTTTTAGTTACTTTGGAAAAAAAATATTTTTTTAGTTACTTTGGAAAAAAAAATATTTTTTTAGTTACTTTGGAAAAAAATTTATTTTTTTAGTTACTTTGGAAAAAAATTTATTTTTTTAGTTACTTTGGAAAAAAAATATTTTTTTAGTTACTTTGGAAAAAAAAATATTTTTTTAGTTACTTTGGAAAAAAAAATATTTTTTTAGTTACTTTGGAAAAAAAAATTTTTTTTTAGTTTCTTTGGAAAAAAAATATTTTTTTAGTTACTTTGGAAAAAAATTTTTTTTTTAGTTTCTTTGGAAAAAAAAATATTTTTTTAGTTACTTTGGAAAAAAAAATATTTTTTTAGTTTCTTTGGAAAAAAAAATATTTTTTTAGTTACTTTGGAAAAAAAAATATTTTTTTAGTTACTTTGGAAAAAAAAATATTTTTTTAGTTACTTTGGAAAAAAAAATATTTTTTTAGTTACTTTGGAAAAAAAATTATTTTTTTAGTTACTTTGGAAAAAAAAATATTTTTTTAGTTACTTTGGAAAAAAAAATATTTTTTTAGTTACTTTGGAAAAAAAATATTTTTTTAGTTACTTTGGAAAATTTTTTATTTTTTTAGTTACTTTGGAAAAAAATTTATTTTTTTAGTTACTTTGGAAAAAAAAAATTTTTTAGTTACTTTGGAAAAAAAAAATATTTTTTTAGTTACTTTGGAAAAAAAAATATTTTTTTAGTTACTTTGGAAAAAAAAATATTTTTTTAGTTACTTTGGAAAAAAAAAATTTTTTTTAGTTTCTTTGGAAAAAAAATATTTTTTTAGTTACTTTGGAAAAAAAATATTTTTTTTAGTTTCTTTGGAAAAAAAAATATTTTTTTAGTTACTTTGGAAAAAAAAATATTTTTTTAGTTTCTTTGGAAAAAAAAATATTTTTTTAGTTACTTTGGAAAAAAAAATATTTTTTTAGTTACTTTGGAAAAAAAAATATTTTTTTAGTTACTTTGGAAAAAAAAATATTTTTTTAGTTACTTTGGAAAAAAAATTATTTTTTTAGTTACTTTGGAAAAAAAAATATTTTTTTAGTTACTTTGGAAAAAAAATTATTTTTTAGTTTCTTTGGAAAAAATTTTTTTTTTTAGTTACTTTGGAAAAAAAATATTTTTTTAGTTACTTTGGAAAAAAAAATATTTTTTTAGTTACTTTGGAAAAAAAATATTTTTTTAGTTACTTTGGAAAAAAAATATTTTTTTAGTTACTTTGGAAAAAAAATATTTTTTTAGTTACTTTGGAAAAAAAAATATTTTTTTAGTTACTTTGGAAAAAAAAATATTTTTTTAGTTACTTTGGAAAAAAAAATATTTTTTTAGTTACTTTGGAAAAAAAAATATTTTTTTAATTACTTTGGAAAAAAAATATTTTTTTAGTTACTTTGGAAAAAAAAATATTTTTTTAGTTACTTTGGGAAAAAAAATATTTTTTTAGTTACTTTGGAAAAAAAAATATTTTTTTAGTTACTTTGGAAAAAAAAATATTTTTTTAGTTACTTTGGAAAAAAAATATTTTTTTAGTTACTTTGGAAAAAAAAATATTTTTTTAGTTACTTTGGAAAAAAAAATATTTTTTTAGTTACTTTGGAAAAAAAAATTTTTTTTTTAGTTTCTTTGGGGAAAAAAAATTTTTTTTAGTTACTTTGGAAAAAAAAATATTTTTTTAGTTTCTTTGGAAAAAAAAATATTTTTTTAGTTACTTTGGAAAAAAAAATATTTTTTTAGTTTCTTTGGAAAAAAAAATATTTTTTTAGTTACTTTGGAAAAAAAAATATTTTTTTAGTTACTTTGGAAAAAAAAATATTTTTTTAGTTACTTTGGAAAAGAAATATTTTTTTAGTTACTTTGGAACAAAAAATATTTTTTTAGTTACTTTGGAAAAAAAAATATTTTTTTAGTTACTTTGGAAAAAAAAATATTTTTTTAGTTACTTTGGAAAAAAAATATTTTTTTAGTTACTTTGGAAAAAATATATATATTTTTAGTTACTTTGGAAAAAAAAATATTTTTTTAGTTACTTTGGAAAAAAATTAATTGTTTTAGTTACTTTGGAAAAAAAAATATTTTTTTAGTTACTTTGGAAAAAAAAAATTTTTTTTAGTTACTTTGGAAAAAAAAATATTTTTTTAGTTACTTTGGAAAAAAAAATTTTTTTTTAGTTTCTTTGGAAAAAAAAATATTTTTTTAGTTACTTTGGAAAGAAAATATTTTTTTTAGTTTCTTTGGAAAAAAAAATATTTTTTTAGTTTCTTTGGAAAAAAAAATATTTTTTTAGTTACTTTGGAAAAAAAAATTTTTTTTTAGTTACTTTGGAAAAAAAAATTTTTTTTTAGTTTCTTTGGAAAAAAAAATATTTTTTTAGTTACTTTGGAAAAAAAATATATTTTTTAGTTTCTTTGGAAAAAAAATATTTTTTTAGTTACTTTGGAAAAAAAAATATTTTTTTAGTTTCTTTGGAAAAAAAAATATTTTTTTAGTTACTTTGGAAAAAAAAATATTTTTTTAGTTACTTTGGAAAAAAAAATATTTTTTTAGTTACTTTGGAAAAAAAATATTTTTTTAGTTACTTTGGAAAAAAAATTATTTTTTTAGTTACTTTGGAAAAAAAAATATTTTTTTAGTTACTTTGGAAAAAAAATTATTTTTTTAGTTACTTTGGAAAAAAAATTATTTTTTAGTTTCTTTGGAAAAAAAAAAAATTTTTTAGTTACTTTGGAAAAAAAAATATTTTTTTAGTTTCTTTGGAAAAAAAAATATTTTTTTAGTTACTTTGGAAAAAAAAATATTTTTTTAGTTACTTTGGAAAAAAAAAAAAAAATTTTAGTTACTTTGGAAAAAAAAATATTTTTTTTGTTTCTTTGGAAAAAAAAATATTTTTTTAGTTACTTTGGAAAAAAAAATATTTTTTTAGTTACTTTGGAAAAAAAAATATTTTTTTAGTTACTTTGGAAAAAAAAATATTTTTTTAGTTACTTTGGAAAAAAAATATTTTTTTAGTTACTTTGGAAAAAAAAATATTTTTTTAGTTACTTTGGAAAAAAAAATATTTTTTTAGTTACTTTGGAAAAAAAATATTTTTTTAGTTACTTTGGAAAAAAAAATATTTTTTTAGTTACTTTGGAAAAAAAAATATTTTTTTAGTTACTTTGGAAAAAAAAATATTTTTTTAGTTACTTTGGGAAAAAAAATATTTTTTTAGTTACTTTGGAAAAAAAAATATTTTTTTAGTTACTTTGGAAAAAAAAATATTTTTTTAGTTACTTTGGGAAAAAAAATATTTTTTTAGTTACTTTGGAAAAAAAAATATTTTTTTAGTTACTTTGGAAAAAAAAATATTTTTTTAGTTACTTTGGAAAAAAAATATTTTTTTAGTTACTTTGGAAAAAAAAATATTTTTTTAGTTACTTTGGAAAAAAAAATATTGTTTTAGTTACTTTGGAAAAAAAAATATTTTTTTAGTTACTTTGGAAAAAAAAATATTTTTTTAGTTACTTTGGAAAAAAAAATATTTTTTTAGTTACTTTGGAAAAAAAATTATTTTTTTAGTTACTTTGGAAAAAAAGATATTTTTTTAGTTACTTTGGAAAAAAAAATATTTTTTTAGTTACTTTGGAAAAAAAAATATTTTTTTAGTTACTTTGGAAAAAAAAAATATTTTTTTAGTTACTTTGGAAAAAAAATATTTTTTTAGTTACTTTGGAAAAAAAAATATTTTTTTAGTTACTTTGGAAATTTTTTTATTTTTTTAGTTACTTTGGAAAAAAAATTATTTTTTTAGTTACTTTGGGAAAAAAAATATTTTTTTAGTTACTTTGGAAAAAAAAATATTTTTTTAGTTACTTTGGAAAAAAAAATATTTTTTTAGTTACTTTGGAAAAAAATTTTTTTTTTTAGTTTCTTTGGAAAAAAAAATATTTTTTTAGTTACTTTGGAAAAAAAAAAATTTTTTAGTTTCTTTGGAAAAAAAAATATTTTTTTAGTTACTTTGGAAAAAAAAATATTTTTTTAGTTTCTTTGGAAAAAAAAATATTTTTTTAGTTACTTTGGAAAAAAAAAAAATTTTTTAGTTACTTTGGAAAAAAAAATATTTTTTTAGTTACTTTGGAAAAAAAATATTTTTTTAGTTACTTTGGAAAAAAAAATATTTTTTTAGTTACTTTGGAAAAAAATTTATTTTTTTAGTTACTTTGGAATTTTTTTTATTTTTTTAGTTACTTTGGAAAAAAATAATATTTTTTTAGTTACTTTGGAAAAAAAAATATTTTTTTAGTTACTTTGGAAAAAAAAATATTTTTTTAGTTACTTTGGAAAAAAAAATTTTTTTTTAGTTTCTTTGGAAAAAAATATATTTTTTTAGTTACTTTGGAAAAAAAATATTTTTTTTAGTTTCTTTGGAAAAAAAATATTTTTTTAGTTACTTTGGAAAAAAAAATATTTTTTTAGTTTCTTTGGAAAAAAAAATATTTTTTTAGTTACTTTGGAAAAAAAATTATTTTTTTAGTTACTTTGGAAAAAAAATATTTTTTTAGTTACTTTGGAAAAAAAAATATTTTTTTAGTTACTTTGGAAAAAAAATTATTTTTTTAGTTACTTTGGAAAAAAAAATATTTTTTTAGTTACTTTGGAAAAAAAAATATTTTTTTAGTTACTTTGGAAAAAAAATATTTTTTTAGTTACTTTGGAAAAAAAATTATTTTTTTAGTTACTTTGGAAAAAAAATTATTTTTTAGTTTCTTTGGAAAAAAAATTTTTTTTTAGTTACTTTGGAAAAAAAAATATTTTTTTAGTTTCTTTGGAAAAAAAATATTTTTTTAGTTACTTTGGAAAAAAAAATATTTTTTTAGTTACTTTGGAAAAAAAAAATTTTTTTTAGTTACTTTGGAAAAAAAATTTTTTTTTTAGTTTCTTTGGAAAAAAAATTTTTTTTTTAGTTACTTTGGAAAAAAAAAATTTTTTTAGTTACTTTGGAAAAAAAAATATTTTTTTAGTTACTTTGGAAAAAAAAATATTTTTTTAGTTACTTTGGAAAAAAAATATTTTTTTAGTTACTTTGGAAAAAAAATATTTTTTTAGTTACTTTGGAAAAAAAAATATTTTTTTAGTTACTTTGGAAAAAAAAATATTTTTTTAGTTACTTTGGAAAAAAAAATATTTTTTTAGTTACTTTGGAAAAAAAAATATTTTTTTAATTACTTTGGAAAAAAAATATTTTTTTAGTTACTTTGGAAAAAAAAATATTTTTTTAGTTACTTTGGGAAAAAAAATATTTTTTTAGTTACTTTGGAAAAAAAAATATTTTTTTAGTTACTTTGGAAAAAAAAATATTTTTTTAGTTACTTTGGAAAAAAAATATTTTTTTAGTTACTTTGGAAAAAAAAATATTTTTTTAGTTACTTTGGAAAAAAAAATATTTTTTTAGTTCCTTTGGAAAAAAAAAATATTTTTTTAGTTTCTTTGGGAAAAAAATTTTTTTTTTAGTTACTTTGGAAAAAAAAATATTTTTTTAGTTTCTTTGGAAAAAAAAATATTTTTTTAGTTACTTTGGAAAAAAAAATATTTTTTTAGTTTCTTTGGAAAAAAAAATATTTTTTTAGTTACTTTGGAAAAAAAAATATTTTTTTAGTTACTTTGGAAAAAAATATTTTTTTTTAGTTACTTTGGAAAAGAAATATTTTTTTAGTTACTTTGGAAAAAAAAATATTTTTTTAGTTACTTTGGAAAAAAAAATATTTTTTTAATTACTTTGGAAAAAAAATATTTTTTTAGTTACTTTGGAAAAAAAATATTTTTTTAGTTACTTTGGGAAAAAAAATATTTTTTTAGTTACTTTGGAAAAAAAAATATTTTTTTAGTTACTTTGGAAAAAAAAATATTTTTTTAGTTACTTTGGAAAAAAAATATTTTTTTAGTTACTTTGGAAAAAAAAATATTTTTTTAGTTACTTTGGAAAAAAAAATATTTTTTTAGTTACTTTGGAAAAAAAATATTTTTTTTTAGTTTCTTTGGGGAAAAAAAATTTTTTTTAGTTACTTTGGGAAAAAAAATATTTTTTTAGTTTCTTTGGAAAAAAAAAAATTTTTTAGTTACTTTGGAAAAAAAAATATTTTTTTAGTTTCTTTGGAAAAAAAAATATTTTTTTAGTTACTTTGGAAAAGAAATATTTTTTTAGTTACTTTGGAACAAAAAATATTTTTTTAGTTACTTTGGAAAAAAAAATATTTTTTTAGTTACTTTGGAAAAAAAAATATTTTTTTAGTTACTTTGGAAAAAAAATATTTTTTTAGTTACTTTGGAAAAAAAAATATTTTTTTAGTTACTTTGGAAAAAAAAATATTTTTTTAGTTTCTTTGGAAATTTTTTTATTTTTTTAGTTACTTTGGAAAAAAAAATATTTTTTTAGTTACTTTGGAAAAAAAAATATTTTTTTAGTTACTTTGGAAAAAAAATACTTTTTTTAGTTACTTTGGAAAAAAAATTTTTTTTTAATTTCTTTGGAAAAAAAAATATTTTTTTAGTTACTTTGGAAAAAAATATTTTTTTTAGTTTCTTTGGAAAAAAAAATATTTTTTTAGTTACTTTGGAAAAAAAAAATATTTTTTTAGTTACTTTGGAAAAAAAAATATTTTTTTAGTTACTTTGGAAAAAAAAATATTTTTTTAGTTACTTTGGAAAAAAAATTATTTTTTTAGTTACTTTGGAAAAAAAAATATTTTTTTAGTTACTTTGGGAAAAAAAATATATTTTTAGTTACTTTGGAAAAAAAATATTTTTTTAGTTACTTTGGAAAAAAAAAAATTTTTTTAGTTACTTTGGAAAAAAAATTATTTTTTAGTTTCTTTGGAAAAAAAAAATTTTTTTTAGTTACTTTGGAAAAAAAAATATTTTTTTAGTTTCTTTGGAAAAAAAAATATTTTTTTAGTTACTTTGGAAAAAAAAATATTTTTTTAGTTACTTTGGAAAAAAAAAATATTTTTTTAGTTACTTTGGAAAAAAAATATTTTTTTAGTTACTTTGGAAAAAAAAATATTTTTTTAGTTACTTTGGAAAAAAATTTATTTTTTTAGTTACTTTGGAAAAAAATTTATTTTTTTAGTTACTTTGGAAAAAAAAATATTTTTTTAGTTACTTTGGAAAAAAAAATATTTTTTTAGTTACTTTGGAAAAAAAAATATTTTTTTAGTTACTTTGGAAAAAAAAAATTTTTTTTAGTTTCTTTGGAAAAAAAATATTTTTTTAGTTACTTTGGAAAAAAAATATTTTTTTTAGTTTCTTTGGAAAAAAAAATATTTTTTTAGTTACTTTGGAAAAAAAAATATTTTTTTAGTTTCTTTGGAAAAAAAAATATTTTTTTAGTTACTTTGGAAAAAAAAATATTTTTTTAGTTACTTTGGAAAAAAAAATATTTTTTTAGTTACTTTGGAAAAAAAAATATTTTTTTAGTTACTTTGGAAAAAAAATTATTTTTTTAGTTACTTTGGAAAAAAAAATATTTTTTTAGTTACTTTGGAAAAAAAAATATTTTTTTAGTTACTTTGGAAAAAAAATATTTTTTTAGTTACTTTGGAAAATTTTTTATTTTTTTAGTTACTTTGGAAAAAAATTTATTTTTTTAGTTACTTTGGAAAAAAATTTTTTTTTAGTTACTTTGGAAAAAAAAAATATTTTTTTAGTTACTTTGGAAAAAAAAATATTTTTTTAGTTACTTTGGAAAAAAAAATATTTTTTTAGTTACTTTGGAAAAAAAAAATTTTTTTTAGTTTCTTTGGAAAAAAAATATTTTTTTAGTTACTTTGGAAAAAAAATATTTTTTTTAGTTTCTTTGGGAAAAAAAATATTTTTTTAGTTACTTTGGAAAAAAAAATATTTTTTTAGTTTCTTTGGAAAAAAAAATATTTTTTTAGTTACTTTGGAAAAAAAAATATTTTTTTAGTTACTTTGGAAAAAAAAATATTTTTTTAGTTACTTTGGAAAAAAAAATATTTTTTTAGTTACTTTGGAAAAAAAATTATTTTTTTAGTTACTTTGGAAAAAAAAAATTTTTTTTAGTTACTTTGGAAAAAAAAATATTTTTTTAGTTACTTTGGAAAAAAAATATTTTTTTAGTTACTTTGGAAAAAAAAATATTTTTTTAGTTACTTTGGAAAAAAAATTATTTTTTAGTTTCTTTGGAAAAAAATTTTTTTTTAGTTACTTTGGAAAAAAAATATTTTTTTAGTTACTTTGGAAAAAAAAATATTTTTTTAGTTACTTTGGAAAAAAAAATATTTTTTTAGTTACTTTGGAAAAAAAATATTTTTTTAGTTACTTTGGAAAAAAAATATTTTTTTAGTTACTTTGGAAAAAAAAATATTTTTTTAGTTACTTTGGAAAAAAAAATATTTTTTTAGTTACTTTGGAAAAAAAAATATTTTTTTAGTTACTTTGGAAAAAAAAATATTTTTTTAATTACTTTGGAAAAAAAATATTTTTTTAGTTACTTTGGAAAAAAAAATATTTTTTTAGTTACTTTGGGAAAAAAAATATTTTTTTAGTTACTTTGGAAAAAAAAATATTTTTTTAGTTACTTTGGAAAAAAAAATATTTTTTTAGTTACTTTGGAAAAAAAATATTTTTTTAGTTACTTTGGAAAAAAAAATATTTTTTTAGTTACTTTGGAAAAAAAAATATTTTTTTAGTTACTTTGGAAAAAAAAAATTTTTTTTTAGTTTCTTTGGGAAAAAAAAATTTTTTTTTAGTTACTTTGGAAAAAAAAATATTTTTTTAGTTTCTTTGGAAAAAAAAATATTTTTTTAGTTACTTTGGAAAAAAAAATATTTTTTTAGTTTCTTTGGAAAAAAAAATATTTTTTTAGTTACTTTGGAAAAAAAAATATTTTTTTAGTTACTTTGGAAAAAAAAATATTTTTTTAGTTACTTTGGAAAAGAAATATTTTTTTAGTTACTTTGGAACAAAAAATATTTTTTTAGTTACTTTGGAAAAAAAAATATTTTTTTAGTTACTTTGGAAAAAAAAATATTTTTTTAGTTACTTTGGAAAAAAAATATTTTTTTAGTTACTTTGGAAAAAATATATATATTTTTAGTTACTTTGGAAAAAAAAATATTTTTTTAGTTACTTTGGAAAAAAATTAATTGTTTTAGTTACTTTGGAAAAAAAAATATTTTTTTAGTTACTTTGGAAAAAAAAAAATTTTTTTAGTTACTTTGGAAAAAAAAATATTTTTTTAGTTACTTTGGAAAAAAAATTTTTTTTTTAGTTTCTTTGGAAAAAAAAATATTTTTTTAGTTACTTTGGAAAGAAAATATTTTTTTTAGTTTCTTTGGAAAAAAAAATATTTTTTTAGTTTCTTTGGAAAAAAAAATATTTTTTTAGTTACTTTGGAAAAAAAAATATTTTTTTAGTTACTTTGGAAAAAAAAATTTTTTTTTAGTTTCTTTGGAAAAAAAAATATTTTTTTAGTTACTTTGGAAAAAAAATATATTTTTTAGTTTCTTTGGAAAAAAAATATTTTTTTAGTTACTTTGGAAAAAAAAATATTTTTTTAGTTTCTTTGGAAAAAAAAATATTTTTTTAGTTACTTTGGAAAAAAAAATATTTTTTTAGTTACTTTGGAAAAAAAAATATTTTTTTAGTTACTTTGGAAAAAAAAATATTTTTTTAGTTACTTTGGAAAAAAAATTATTTTTTTAGTTACTTTGGAAAAAAAAATATTTTTTTAGTTACTTTGGAAAAAAAATTATTTTTTTAGTTACTTTGGAAAAAAAATTATTTTTTAGTTTCTTTGGAAAAAAAAATAATTTTTTAGTTACTTTGGAAAAAAAAATATTTTTTTAGTTTCTTTGGAAAAAAAAATATTTTTTTAGTTACTTTGGAAAAAAAAATATTTTTTTAGTTACTTTGGAAAAAAAAAAAAATTTTTTAGTTACTTTGGAAAAAAAAATATTTTTTTTGTTTCTTTGGAAAAAAAAATATTTTTTTAGTTACTTTGGAAAAAAAAATATTTTTTTAGTTACTTTGGAAAAAAAAATATTTTTTTAGTTACTTTGGAAAAAAAAATATTTTTTTAGTTACTTTGGAAAAAAAATATTTTTTTAGTTACTTTGGAAAAAAAAATATTTTTTTAGTTACTTTGGAAAAAAAAATATTTTTTTAGTTACTTTGGAAAAAAAATATTTTTTTAGTTACTTTGGAAAAAAAAATATTTTTTTAGTTACTTTGGAAAAAAAAATATTTTTTTAGTTACTTTGGAAAAAAAAATATTTTTTTAGTTACTTTGGAAAAAAAAATATTTTTTTAGTTACTTTGGAAAAAAAAATATTTTTTTAGTTACTTTGGAAAAAAAAATATTTTTTAGTTACTTTGGAAAAAAAAATATTTTTTTAGTTACTTTGGAAAAAAAAATATTTTTTTAGTTACTTTGGAAAAAAAAATATTTTTTTAGTTACTTTGGAAAAAAAATATTTTTTTAGTTACTTTGGAAAAAAAAATATTTTTTTAGTTACTTTGGAAAAAAAAATATTTTTTTAGTTACTTTGGAAAAAAAAATATTTTTTTAGTTACTTTGGAAAAAAAAATATTTTTTTAGTTACTTTGGAAAAAAAAATATTTTTTTAGTTACTTTGGAAAAAAAAATATTTTTTTAGTTACTTTGGAAAAAAAGATATTTTTTTAGTTACTTTGGAAAAAAAAATATTTTTTTAGTTACTTTGGAAAAAAAAATATTTTTTTAGTTACTTTGGAAAAAAAAATATTTTTTTAGTTACTTTGGAAAAAAAAATATTTTTTTAGTTACTTTGGAAAAAAAATATTTTTTTAGTTACTTTGGAAAAAAAAATATTTTTTTAGTTACTTTGGAAAAAAAATATTTTTTTAGTTACTTTGGAAAAAAAAATATTTTTTTAGTTACTTTGGAAAAAAAAATATTTTTTTAGTTACTTTGGAAAAAAATTTATTTTTTTAGTTACTTTGGGAAAAAAAATATTTTTTTAGTTACTTTGGAAAAAAAAATATTTTTTTAGTTACTTTGGAAAAAAAAATATTTTTTTAGTTACTTTGGAAAAAAAAATTTTTTTTAGTTTCTTTGGAAAAAAAAATATTTTTTTAGTTACTTTGGAAAAAAAATATTTTTTTTAGTTTCTTTGGAAAAAAAAATATTTTTTTAGTTACTTTGGAAAAAAAAATATTTTTTTAGTTTCTTTGGAAAAAAAAATATTTTTTTAGTTACTTTGGAAAAAAAAATATTTTTTTAGTTACTTTGGAAAAAAAAATATTTTTTTAGTTACTTTGGAAAAAAAAATATTTTTTTAGTTACTTTGGAAAAAAAATTATTTTTTTAGTTACTTTGGAAAAAAAAAAATTTTTTTAGTTACTTTGGAAAAAAAAATATTTTTTTAGTTACTTTGGAAAAAAAATATTTTTTTAGTTACTTTGGAAAAAAAAATATTTTTTTAGTTACTTTGGAAAAAAAATTATTTTTTAGTTTCTTTGGAAAAAATTTTTTTTTTTAGTTACTTTGGAAAAAAAATATTTTTTTAGTTACTTTGGAAAAAAAATTATTTTTTTAGTTACTTTGGAAAAAAAAATATTTTTTTAGTTACTTTGGAAAAAAAATATTTTTTTAGTTACTTTGGAAAAAAAATATTTTTTTAGTTACTTTGGAAAAAAAAATATTTTTTTAGTTACTTTGGAAAAAAAAATATTTTTTTAGTTACTTTGGAAAAAAAAATATTTTTTTAGTTACTTTGGAAAAAAAAATATTTTTTTAGTTACTTTGGAAAAAAAATATTTTTTTAGTTACTTTGGAAAAAAAAATATTTTTTTAGTTACTTTGGGAAAAAAAATATTTTTTTAGTTACTTTGGAAAAAAAAATATTTTTTTAGTTACTTTGGAAAAAAAAATATTTTTTTAGTTACTTTGGAAAAAAAATATTTTTTTAGTTACTTTGGAAAAAAAAATATTTTTTTAGTTACTTTGGAAAAAAAAATATTTTTTTAGTTACTTTGGAAAAAAAAATATTTTTTTAGTTACTTTGGAAAAAAAAATATTTTTTTAGTTACTTTGGAAAAAAAAATATTTTTTTAGTTACTTTGGAAAAAAAAATATTTTTTTAGTTACTTTGGAAAAAAAAATTTTTTTTAGTTACTTTGGAAAAAAAATTATTTTTTTAGTTACTTTGGAAAAAAAAATATTTTTTTAGTTACTTTGGAAAAAAAAATATTTTTTTAGTTACTTTGGAAAAAAAAATATTTTTTAGTTTCTTTGGAAAAAATTTTTTTTTTTAGTTACTTTGGAAAAAAAATATTTTTTTAGTTACTTTGGAAAAAAAAATATTTTTTTAGTTACTTTGGAAAAAAAAATATTTTTTTAGTTACTTTGGAAAAAAAATATTTTTTTAGTTACTTTGGAAAAAAAATATTTTTTTAGTTACTTTGGAAAAAAAAATATTTTTTTAGTTACTTTGGAAAAAAAAATATTTTTTTAGTTACTTTGGAAAAAAAAATATTTTTTTAGTTACTTTGGAAAAAAAAATATTTTTTTAATTACTTTGGAAAAAAAATATTTTTTTAGTTACTTTGGAAAAAAAAATATTTTTTTAGTTACTTTGGGAAAAAAAATATTTTTTTAGTTACTTTGGAAAAAAAAATATTTTTTTAGTTACTTTGGAAAAAAAAATATTTTTTTAGTTACTTTGGAAAAAAAATATTTTTTTAGTTACTTTGGAAAAAAAAATATTTTTTTAGTTACTTTGGAAAAAAAAATATTTTTTTAGTTACTTTGGAAAAAAAAATTTTTTTTTTAGTTTCTTTGGGAAAAAAAAATTTTTTTTAGTTACTTTGGAAAAAAAAATATTTTTTTAGTTTCTTTGGAAAAAAATATATTTTTTTAGTTACTTTGGAAAAAAAAATATTTTTTTAGTTTCTTTGGAAAAAAAAATATTTTTTTAGTTACTTTGGAAAAAAAAATATTTTTTTAGTTACTTTGGAAAAAAAAATATTTTTTTAGTTACTTTGGAAAAGAAATATTTTTTTAGTTACTTTGGAACAAAAAATATTTTTTTAGTTACTTTGGAAAAAAAAATATTTTTTTAGTTACTTTGGAAAAAAAAATATTTTTTTAGTTACTTTGGAAAAAAAATATTTTTTTAGTTACTTTGGAAAAAATATATATTTTTTTAGTTACTTTGGAAAAAAAAATATTTTTTTAGTTACTTTGGAAAAAAATTAATTGTTTTAGTTACTTTGGAAAAAAAAATATTTTTTTAGTTACTTTGGAAAAAAAAAATTTTTTTTAGTTACTTTGGAAAAAAAAATATTTTTTTAGTTACTTTGGAAAAAAAAAAATTTTTTTAGTTTCTTTGGAAAAAAAAATATTTTTTTAGTTACTTTGGAAAGAAAATATTTTTTTTAGTTTCTTTGGAAAAAAAAATATTTTTTTAGTTTCTTTGGAAAAAAAAATATTTTTTTAGTTACTTTGGAAAAAAAAATATTTTTTTAGTTACTTTGGAAAAAAAAAATTTTTTTTAGTTTCTTTGGAAAAAAAAATATTTTTTTAGTTACTTTGGAAAAAAAATATATTTTTTAGTTTCTTTGGAAAAAAAATATTTTTTTAGTTACTTTGGAAAAAAAAATATTTTTTTAGTTTCTTTGGAAAAAAAAATATTTTTTTAGTTACTTTGGGAAAAAAAATATTTTTTTAGTTACTTTGGAAAAAAAAATATTTTTTTAGTTACTTTGGAAAAAAAAATATTTTTTTAGTTACTTTGGAAAAAAAATTATTTTTTTAGTTACTTTGGAAAAAAAAATATTTTTTTAGTTACTTTGGAAAAAAATTTATTTTTTTAGTTACTTTGGAAAAAAAATTATTTTTTAGTTTCTTTGGAAAAAAAAAAAAATTTTTAGTTACTTTGGAAAAAAAAATATTTTTTTAGTTTCTTTGGAAAAAAAAATATTTTTTTAGTTACTTTGGAAAAAAAAATATTTTTTTAGTTACTTTGGAAAAAAAATAATTTTTTTTAGTTACTTTGGAAAAAAAAATATTTTTTTTGTTTCTTTGGAAAAAAAAATATTTTTTTAGTTACTTTGGAAAAAAAAATATTTTTTTAGTTACTTTGGAAAAAAAAATATTTTTTTAGTTACTTTGGAAAAAAAAATATTTTTTTAGTTACTTTGGAAAAAAAATATTTTTTTAGTTACTTTGGAAAAAAAAATATTTTTTTAGTTACTTTGGAAAAAAAAATTTTTTTTAGTTACTTTGGAAAAAAAAAATTTTTTTAGTTACTTTGGAAAAAAAAATATTTTTTTAGTTACTTTGGAAAAAAAAATATTTTTTTAGTTACTTTGGAAAAAAAATATTTTTTTAGTTACTTTGGAAAAAAAAATATTTTTTTAGTTACTTTGGAAAAAAAAATATTTTTTTAGTTACTTTGGAAAAAAAAATATTTTTTTAGTTACTTTGGAAAAAAAAATATTTTTTTAGTTACTTTGGAAAAAAAAATATTTTTTTAGTTACTTTGGAAAAAAAAATATTTTTTTAGTTACTTTGGAAAAAAAATATTTTTTTAGTTACTTTGGAAAAAAAAATATTTTTTTAGTTACTTTGGAAAAAAAAATATTTTTTTAGTTACTTTGGAAAAAAAAATATTTTTTTAGTTACTTTGGAAAAAAAAATATTTTTTTAGTTACTTTGGAAAAAAAAATATTTTTTTAGTTACTTTGGAAAAAAAGATATTTTTTTAGTTACTTTGGAAAAAAAGATATTTTTTTAGTTACTTTGGAAAAAAAAATATTTTTTTAGTTACTTTGGAAAAAAAAATATTTTTTTAGTTACTTTGGAAAAAAAAATATTTTTTTAGTTACTTTGGAAAAAAAATATTTTTTTAGTTACTTTGGAAAAAAATATATTTTTTTAGTTACTTTGGAAAAAAATATATTTTTTTAGTTACTTTGGAAAAAAAATATTTTTTTAGTTACTTTGGAAAAAAAAATATTTTTTTAGTTACTTTGGAAAAAAAAATATTTTTTTAGTTACTTTGGAAAAAAATTTATTTTTTTAGTTACTTTGGGAAAAAAAATATTTTTTTAGTTACTTTGGAAAAAAAAATATTTTTTTAGTTACTTTGGAAAAAAAAATATTTTTTTAGTTACTTTGGAAAAAAATTTTTTTTTTAGTTTCTTTGGAAAAAAAAATATTTTTTTAGTTACTTTGGAAAAAAAATATTTTTTTTAGTTTCTTTGGAAAAAAAAATATTTTTTTAGTTACTTTGGAAAAAAAAATATTTTTTTAGTTTCTTTGGAAAAAAAAATATTTTTTTAGTTACTTTGGAAAAAAAAATATTTTTTTAGTTACTTTGGAAAAAAAAATATTTTTTTAGTTACTTTGGAAAAAAAATATTTTTTTAGTTACTTTGGAAAAAAAAATATTTTTTTAGTTACTTTGGAAAAAAAATTATTTTTTTAGTTACTTTGGAAAAAAAAATATTTTTTTAGTTACTTTGGAAAAAAAATATTTTTTTAGTTACTTTGGAAAAAAAAATATTTTTTTAGTTACTTTGGGAAAAAAAATATTTTTTAGTTTCTTTGGAAAAAAAAAATTTTTTTTAGTTACTTTGGAAAAAAAAATATTTTTTTAGTTTCTTTGGGAAAAAAAAAATTTTTTTAGTTACTTTGGGAAAAAAAAATATTTTTTTAGTTACTTTGGAAAAAAAAAAATTTTTTTAGTTACTTTGGAAAAAAAATTTTTTTTTTAGTTTCTTTGGAAAAAAAAATATTTTTTTAGTTACTTTGGAAAAAAAAAATATTTTTTTAGTTACTTTGGAAAAAAAAATATTTTTTTAGTTACTTTGGAAAAAAAAATATTTTTTTAGTTACTTTGGAAAAAAAATATTGTTTTAGTTACTTTGGAAAAAAAAATATTTTTTTAGTTACTTTGGAAAAAAAAATATTTTTTTAATTACTTTGGAAAAAAAATATTTTTTTAGTTACTTTGGAAAAAAAAATATTTTTTTAGTTACTTTGGGAAAAAAAATATTTTTTTAGTTACTTTGGAAAAAAAAATATTTTTTTAGTTACTTTGGAAAAAAAAATATTTTTTTAGTTACTTTGGAAAAAAAATATTTTTTTAGTTACTTTGGAAAAAAAAATATTTTTTTAGTTACTTTGGAAAAAAAAATATTTTTTTAGTTACTTTGGAAAAAAAATATTTTTTTTTAGTTTCTTTGGGAAAAATTTTTTTTTTTTAGTTACTTTGGAAAAAAAAATTTTTTTTTAGTTTCTTTGGAAAAAAAAATATTTTTTTAGTTACTTTGGAAAATTTTTTATTTTTTTAGTTACTTTGGAAAAAAAAAAAAAATTTTAGTTTCTTTGGGAAAAAAAATATTTTTTTAGTTACTTTGGAAAAAAAATATTTTTTTTAGTTTCTTTGGAAAAAAAAATATTTTTTTAGTTACTTTGGAAAAAAAAATATTTTTTTAGTTTCTTTGGAAAAAAAAATATTTTTTTAGTTACTTTGGAAAAAAAAATATTTTTTTAGTTACTTTGGAAAAAAAAATATTTTTTTAGTTACTTTGGAAAAAAAAATATTTTTTTAGTTACTTTGGAAAAAAAAATATTTTTTTAGTTACTTTGGAAAAAAAAATATTTTTTTAGTTACTTTGGAAAAAAAAATATTTTTTTAGTTACTTTGGAAAAAAAATATTTTTTTAGTTACTTTGGAAAAAAAAATTTTTTTTTAGTTACTTTGGAAAAAAAATTATTTTTTAGTTTCTTTGGAAAAAAATTTTTTTTTTTAGTTACTTTGGAAAAAAAAATATTTTTTTAGTTTCTTTGGAAAAAAAAATATTTTTTTAGTTACTTTGGAAAAAAAAATATTTTTTTAGTTACTTTGGAAAAAAAAAATTTTTTTTAGTTACTTTGGAAAAAAAAAATTTTTTTTAGTTTCTTTGGAAAAAAAAATATTTTTTTAGTTACTTTGGAAAAAAAAATATTTTTTTAGTTACTTTGGAAAAAAAAATATTTTTTTAGTTACTTTGGAAAAAAAAATATTTTTTTAGTTACTTTGGAAAAAAAATATTTTTTTAGTTACTTTGGAAAAAAATATATTTTTTTAGTTACTTTGGAAAAAAAATATTTTTTTAGTTACTTTGGAAAAAAAAATATTTTTTTAGTTACTTTGGAAAAAAAAAAATTTTTTTAGTTACTTTGGAAAAAAAAATATTTTTTTAGTTACTTTGGGAAAAAAAATATTTTTTTAGTTACTTTGGAAAAAAAAATATTTTTTTAGTTACTTTGGAAAAAAAAATATTTTTTTAGTTACTTTGGGAAAAAAAATATTTTTTTAGTTACTTTGGAAAAAAAAATATTTTTTTAGTTACTTTGGAAAAAAAAATATTTTTTTAGTTACTTTGGAAAAAAAAAAATTTTTAGTTACTTTGGGAAAAAAAATTTTTTTTTAGTTTCTTTGGAAAAAAAAAATTTTTTTTAGTTACTTTGGAAAAAAAAATATTTTTTTAGTTTCTTTGGAAAAAAAATTATTTTTTTAGTTACTTTGGAAAAAAAAATATTTTTTTAGTTACTTTGGAAAAAAAATATATTTTTTTAGTTACTTTGGAAAAAAATATATTTTTTTAGTTACTTTGGAAAAAAAATATTTTTTTAGTTACTTTGGAAAAAAAAAAATTTTTTTAGTTACTTTGGAAAAAAAAATATTTTTTTAGTTACTTTGGAAAAAAAATTATTTTTTTAGTTACTTTGGAAAAAAAATTATTTTTTTAGTTACTTTGGAAAAAAAAAAATTTTTTTAGTTACTTTGGGAAAAAAAATATTTTTTTAGTTACTTTGGAAAAAAAATATTTTTTTAGTTACTTTGGAAAAAAAAATATTTTTTTAGTTACTTTGGAAAAAAAAATATTTTTTTAGTTTCTTTGGAAAAAAAATATTTTTTTAGTTACTTTGGAAAAAAAATATTTTTTTAGTTACTTTGGAAAAAAAAAAATGTTTTAGTTACTTTGGAAAAAAAAATATTTTTTTAGTTACTTTGGAAAAAAAATAATTTTTTTAGTTACTTTGGAAATTTTTTTATTTTTTTAGTTACTTTGGAAAAAAAAATATTTTTTTAGTTTCTTTGGGAAAAAAAATATTTTTTTTGGTACTTTGGAAAAAAAAATATTTTTTTAGTTACTTTGGAAAAAAAATATTTTTTTAGTTACTTTGGAAAAAAAAATTTTTTTTAGTTACTTTGGAAAAAAAAAAAATTTTTTAGTTACTTTGGAAAAAAAAAAAAATTTTTAGTTTCTTTGGAAAAAAAAATTTTTTTTAGTTACTTTGGAAAAAAAAATATTTTTTTAGTTTCTTTGGAAAAACAAATATTTTTTTAGTTACTTTGGAAAAAAAAATATTTTTTTAGTTTCTTTGGAAAAAAAAATATTTTTTTAGTTACTTTGGAAAAAAAAATATTTTTTTAGTTACTTTGGAAAAAAAAATATTTTTTTAGTTACTTTGGAAAAAAAAAAAAATTTTTAGTTACTTTGGAAAAAAAAATATTTTTTTAGTTACTTTGGGAAAAAAAATATTTTTTTAGTTACTTTGGAAAAAAAAATATTTTTTTAGTTACTTTGGAAAAAAAATATTTTTTTAGTTACTTTGGAAAAAAAAATATTTTTTTAGTTACTTTGGGAAAAAAAATATTTTTTTAGTTACTTTGGAAAAAAAATTATTTTTTTAGTTACTTTGGAAAAAAAATTATTTTTTTAGTTACTTTGGAAAAAAAATTATTTTTTTAGTTACTTTGGAAAAAAAAAATTTTTTTTAGTTACTTTGGAAAAAAAAATTTTTTTTAGTTTCTTTGGAAAAAAAAAAATTTTTTTAGTTACTTTGGAAAAAAAAATATTTTTTTAGTTTCTTTGGAAAAAAAAATATTTTTTTAGTTACTTTGGAAAAAAAAAAAAAAAATTTTAGTTTCTTTGGAAAAAAAAATATTTTTTTAGTTACTTTGGAAAAAAAAATATTTTTTTAGTTACTTTGGAAAAAAAAATATTTTTTTAGTTACTTTGGAAAAAAAAATATTTTTTTAGTTACTTTGGAAAAAAAAATATTTTTTTAGTTACTTTGGAAAAAAAAATATTTTTTTAGTTACTTTGGAAAAAAAATATTTTTTTAGTTACTTTGGAAAAAAAAATTTTTTTTTAGTTACTTTGGAAAAAAAAATATTTTTTAGTTTCTTTGGAAAAAAAATTTTTTTTTTAGTTACTTTGGAAAAAAAAATATTTTTTTAGTTTCTTTGGAAAAAAAAATATTTTTTTAGTTACTTTGGAAAAAAAAATATTTTTTTAGTTACTTTGGAAAAAAAAAATTTTTTTTAGTTACTTTGGAAAAAAAAAATTTTTTTTAGTTTCTTTGGAAAAAAAAATATTTTTTTAGTTACTTTGGAAAAAAAAATATTTTTTTAGTTACTTTGGAAAAAAAAATATTTTTTTAGTTACTTTGGAAAAAAAAATATTTTTTTAGTTACTTTGGAAAAAAAATATTTTTTTAGTTACTTTGGAAAAAAATATATTTTTTTAGTTACTTTGGAAAAAAAATATTTTTTTAGTTACTTTGGAAAAAAAAATATTTTTTTAGTTACTTTGGAAAAAAAAATATTTTTTTAGTTACTTTGGAAAAAAAAATATTTTTTTAGTTACTTTGGGAAAAAAAATATTTTTTTAGTTACTTTGGAAAAAAAAATATTTTTTTAGTTACTTTGGAAAAAAAAATATTTTTTTAGTTACTTTGGGAAAAAAAATATTTTTTTAGTTACTTTGGAAAAAAAAATATTTTTTTAGTTACTTTGGAAAAAAAAATATTTTTTTAGTTACTTTGGAAAAAAAAAAATTTTTAGTTACTTTGGGAAAAAAAAATTTTTTTTAGTTTCTTTGGAAAAAAAAAATTTTTTTTAGTTACTTTGGAAAAAAAAATATTTTTTTAGTTTCTTTGGAAAAAAAAATATTTTTTTAGTTACTTTGGAAAAAAAAATATTTTTTTAGTTACTTTGGAAAAAAAATATATTTTTTTAGTTACTTTGGAAAAAAATATATTTTTTTAGTTACTTTGGAAAAAAAATATTTTTTTAGTTACTTTGGAAAAAAAAAAATTTTTTTAGTTACTTTGGAAAAAAAAATATTTTTTTAGTTACTTTGGAAAAAAAATTATTTTTTTAGTTACTTTGGAAAAAAAATTATTTTTTTAGTTACTTTGGAAAAAAAAAAAAATTTTTAGTTACTTTGGGAAAAAAAATATTTTTTTAGTTACTTTGGAAAAAAAATATTTTTTTAGTTACTTTGGAAAAAAAAATATTTTTTTAGTTACTTTGGAAAAAAAAATATTTTTTTAGTTTCTTTGGAAAAAAAATATTTTTTTAGTTACTTTGGAAAAAAAATATTTTTTTAGTTACTTTGGAAAAAAAAAAATGTTTTAGTTACTTTGGAAAAAAAAATATTTTTTTAGTTACTTTGGAAAAAAAATAATTTTTTTAGTTACTTTGGAAATTTTTTTATTTTTTTAGTTACTTTGGAAAAAAAAATATTTTTTTAGTTTCTTTGGGAAAAAAAATATTTTTTTTGGTACTTTGGAAAAAAAAATATTTTTTTAGTTACTTTGGAAAAAAAATATTTTTTTAGTTACTTTGGAAAAAAAAAATTTTTTTTAGTTACTTTGGAAAAAAAAAAAATTTTTTAGTTACTTTGGAAAAAAAAAAAATTTTTTAGTTTCTTTGGAAAAAAAAAATTTTTTTAGTTACTTTGGAAAAAAAAATATTTTTTTAGTTTCTTTGGAAAAAAAAATATTTTTTTAGTTACTTTGGAAAAAAAAATATTTTTTTAGTTTCTTTGGAAAAAAAAATATTTTTTTAGTTACTTTGGAAAAAAAAATATTTTTTTAGTTACTTTGGAAAAAAAAAATTTTTTTTAGTTACTTTGGAAAAAAAAAAAAATTTTAGTTACTTTGGAAAAAAAAATATTTTTTTAGTTACTTTGGAAAAAAAAATATTTTTTTAGTTACTTTGGAAAAAAAAATATTTTTTTAGTTACTTTGGAAAAAAAATATTTTTTTAGTTACTTTGGAAAAAAAATATTTTTTTAGTTACTTTGGGAAAAAAAATATTTTTTTAGTTACTTTGGAAAAAAAATTATTTTTTTAGTTACTTTGGAAAAAAAATTATTTTTTTAGTTACTTTGGAAAAAAAATTATTTTTTTAGTTACTTTGGAAAAAAAAATATTTTTTTAGTTACTTTGGAAAAAAAAAATTTTTTTTAGTTACTTTGGAAAAAAAAAAATTTTTTAGTTTCTTTGGAAAAAAAAAAAAATTTTTAGTTACTTTGGAAAAAAAAATATTTTTTTAGTTTCTTTGGAAAAAAAAATATTTTTTTAGTTACTTTGGAAAAAAAAAAAAAAATTTTTAGTTTCTTTGGAAAAAAAAATATTTTTTTAGTTACTTTGGAAAAAAAAATATTTTTTTAGTTACTTTGGAAAAAAAAATATTTTTTTAGTTACTTTGGAAAAAAAAATTTTTTTTTAGTTACTTTGGAAAAAAAATATTGTTTTAGTTACTTTGGAAAAAAAAATATTTTTTTAGTTACTTTGGAAAAAAAAATATTTTTTTAGTTACTTTGGAAAAAAAAATATTTTTTTAGTTACTTTGGAAAAAAAATATATTTTTTTAATTACTTTGGAAAAAAAATATTTTTTTAGTTACTTTGGAAAAAAAAATATTTTTTTAGTTACTTTGGGAAAAAAAATATTTTTTTAGTTACTTTGGAAAAAAAAATATTTTTTTAGTTACTTTGGAAAAAAAAATATTTTTTTAGTTACTTTGGAAAAAAAATATTTTTTTAGTTACTTTGGAAAAAAAAATATTTTTTTAGTTACTTTGGAAAAAAAAATATTTTTTTAGTTACTTTGGGAAAAAAAAATTTTTTTTTAGTTTCTTTGGGAAAAAAATTTTTTTTTAGTTACTTTGGAAAAAAAAATATTTTTTTAGTTTCTTTGGAAAAAAAAATATTTTTTTAGTTACTTTGGAAAAAAAAATATTTTTTTAGTTTCTTTGGAAAAAAAAATATTTTTTTAGTTACTTTGGAAAAAAAAATATTTTTTTAGTTACTTTGGAAAAAAAAATATTTTTTTAGTTACTTTGGAAAAGAAATATTTTTTTAGTTACTTTGGAAAAAAAAAAAATTTTTAGTTTCTTTGGAAAAAAAAAAAATTTTTTAGTTACTTTGGAAAAAAAAATATTTTTTTAGTTTCTTTGGAAAAAAAAATATTTTTTTAGTTACTTTGGAAAAAAAAAAAAAAAATTTTAGTTTCTTTGGAAAAAAAAATATTTTTTTAGTTACTTTGGAAAAAAAAATATTTTTTTAGTTACTTTGGAAAAAAAAATATTTTTTTAGTTACTTTGGAAAAAAAAATTTTTTTTTAGTTACTTTGGAAAAAAAATATTGTTTTAGTTACTTTGGAAAAAAAAATATTTTTTTAGTTACTTTGGAAAAAAAAATATTTTTTTAGTTACTTTGGAAAAAAAAATATTTTTTTAGTTACTTTGGAAAAAAAAATATTTTTTTAATTACTTTGGAAAAAAAATATTTTTTTAGTTACTTTGGAAAAAAAAATATTTTTTTAGTTACTTTGGGAAAAAAAATATTTTTTTAGTTACTTTGGAAAAAAAAATATTTTTTTAGTTACTTTGGAAAAAAAAATATTTTTTTAGTTACTTTGGAAAAAAAATATTTTTTTAGTTACTTTGGAAAAAAAAATATTTTTTTAGTTACTTTGGAAAAAAAAATATTTTTTTAGTTACTTTGGGAAAAAAAATTTTTTTTTTAGTTTCTTTGGGAAAAAAATTTTTTTTTAGTTACTTTGGAAAAAAATATATTTTTTTAGTTTCTTTGGAAAAAAAAATATTTTTTTAGTTACTTTGGAAAAAAAAATATTTTTTTAGTTTCTTTGGAAAAAAAAATATTTTTTTAGTTACTTTGGAAAAAAAAATATTTTTTTAGTTACTTTGGAAAAAAAAATATTTTTTTAGTTACTTTGGAAAAGAAATATTTTTTTAGTTACTTTGGAACAAAAAATATTTTTTTAGTTACTTTGGAAAAAAAAATATTTTTTTAGTTACTTTGGAAAAAAAAATATTTTTTTAGTTACTTTGGAAAAAAAATATTTTTTTAGTTACTTTGGAAAAAATATATATATTTTTAGTTACTTTGGAAAAAAAAATATTTTTTTAGTTACTTTGGAAAAAAATTAATTTTTTTAGTTACTTTGGAAAAAAAAATATTTTTTTAGTTACTTTGGAAAAAAAAAAATTTTTTTAGTTACTTTGGAAAAAAAAATATTTTTTTAGTTACTTTGGAAAAAAAATTTTTTTTTTAGTTTCTTTGGAAAAAAAAATATTTTTTTAGTTACTTTGGAAAGAAAATATTTTTTTTAGTTTCTTTGGAAAAAAAAATATTTTTTTAGTTTCTTTGGAAAAAAAAATATTTTTTTAGTTACTTTGGGAAAAAAAATATTTTTTTAGTTACTTTGGAAAAAAAATTTTTTTTTTAGTTTCTTTGGAAAAAAAAATATTTTTTTAGTTACTTTGGAAAAAAAATATATTTTTTAGTTTCTTTGGAAAAAAAAATATTTTTTTAGTTACTTTGGAAAAAAAAATATTTTTTTAGTTTCTTTGGAAAAAAAAATATTTTTTTAGTTACTTTGGAAAAAAAAATATTTTTTTAGTTACTTTGGAAAAAAAATATATTTTTTTAGTTACTTTGGAAAAAAAAATATTTTTTTAGTTACTTTGGAAAAAAAATTATTTTTTTAGTTACTTTGGAAAAAAAAATATTTTTTTAGTTACTTTGGAAAAAAAATTATTTTTTTAGTTACTTTGGAAAAAAAATTATTTTTTAGTTTCTTTGGAAAAAAAAAAAATTTTTTAGTTACTTTGGAAAAAAAAATATTTTTTTAGTTTCTTTGGAAAAAAAAATATTTTTTTAGTTACTTTGGAAAAAAAAATATTTTTTTAGTTACTTTGGAAAAAAAAAATTTTTTTTAGTTACTTTGGAAAAAAAATATTTTTTTTGTTTCTTTGGAAAAAAAAATATTTTTTTAGTTACTTTGGAAAAAAAAATATTTTTTTAGTTACTTTGGAAAAAAAAATATTTTTTTAGTTACTTTGGAAAAAAAAATATTTTTTTAGTTACTTTGGAAAAAAAATATTTTTTTAGTTACTTTGGAAAAAAAAATTTTTTTTTAGTTACTTTGGAAAAAAAAATATTTTTTTAGTTACTTTGGAAAAAAAATATTTTTTTAGTTACTTTGGAAAAAAATTAATTTTTTTAGTTACTTTGGAAAAAAAAATATTTTTTTAGTTACTTTGGAAAAAAAAATTTTTTTTTAGTTACTTTGGAAAAAAAAATATTTTTTTAGTTACTTTGGAAAAAAATTTTTTTTTTTAGTTTCTTTGGAAAAAAAAATATTTTTTTAGTTACTTTGGAAAGAAAATATTTTTTTTAGTTTCTTTGGAAAAAAAAATATTTTTTTAGTTTCTTTGGAAAAAAAAATATTTTTTTAGTTACTTTGGAAAAAAAAATATTTTTTTAGTTACTTTGGAAAAAAAAAATTTTTTTTAGTTTCTTTGGAAAAAAAAATATTTTTTTAGTTACTTTGGAAAAAAAATATATTTTTTAGTTTCTTTGGAAAAAAAAATATTTTTTTAGTTACTTTGGAAAAAAAAATATTTTTTTAGTTACTTTGGAAAAAAAAATATTTTTTTAGTTACTTTGGGAAAAAAAATATTTTTTTAGTTACTTTGGAAAAAAAAATATTTTTTTAGTTACTTTGGAAAAAAAAATATTTTTTTAGTTACTTTGGAAAAAAAAAATTTTTTAGTTACTTTGGGAAAAAAAAATTTTTTTTAGTTTCTTTGGAAAAAAAAAATTTTTTTTAGTTACTTTGGAAAAAAAAATATTTTTTTAGTTTCTTTGGAAAAAAAAATATTTTTTTAGTTACTTTGGAAAAAAAAATATTTTTTTAGTTACTTTGGAAAAAAAATTATTTTTTTAGTTACTTTGGAAAAAAATATATTTTTTTAGTTACTTTGGAAAAAAAATATTTTTTTAGTTACTTTGGAAAAAAAAAATTTTTTTAGTTACTTTGGAAAAAAAAATATTTTTTTAGTTACTTTGGAAAAAAAATTATTTTTTTAGTTACTTTGGAAAAAAAATTATTTTTTTAGTTACTTTGGAAAAAAAAAAATTTTTTTAGTTACTTTGGGAAAAAAAATATTTTTTTAGTTACTTTGGAAAAAAAATATTTTTTTAGTTACTTTGGAAAAAAAAATATTTTTTTAGTTACTTTGGAAAAAAAAATATTTTTTTAGTTTCTTTGGAAAAAAAATATTTTTTTAGTTACTTTGGAAAAAAAATATTTTTTTAGTTACTTTGGAAAAAAAAAAATGTTTTAGTTACTTTGGAAAAAAAAATATTTTTTTAGTTACTTTGGAAAAAAAATAATTTTTTTAGTTACTTTGGAAAATTTTTTATTTTTTTAGTTACTTTGGAAAAAAAAATATTTTTTTAGTTTCTTTGGGAAAAAAAATATTTTTTTTGGTACTTTGGAAAAAAAAATATTTTTTTAGTTACTTTGGAAAAAAAATATTTTTTTAGTTACTTTGGAAAAAAAAAATTTTTTTTAGTTACTTTGGAAAAAAAAAAATTTTTTAGTTACTTTGGAAAAAAAAAAAAATTTTAGTTTCTTTGGAAAAAAAAATTTTTTTTAGTTACTTTGGAAAAAAAAATATTTTTTTAGTTTCTTTGGAAAAAAAAATATTTTTTTAGTTACTTTGGAAAAAAAAATATTTTTTTAGTCTCTTTGGAAAAAAAAATATTTTTTTAGTTACTTTGGAAAAAAAAATATTTTTTTAGTTACTTTGGAAAAAAAAATATTTTTTTAGTTACTTTGGAAAAAAAAAAAAATTTTAGTTACTTTGGAAAAAAAAATATTTTTTTAGTTACTTTGGAAAAAAAAATATTTTTTTAGTTACTTTGGAAAAAAAAATATTTTTTTAGTTACTTTGGAAAAAAAATATTTTTTTAGTTACTTTGGAAAAAAATATATTTTTTTAGTTACTTTGGGAAAAAAAATATTTTTTTAGTTACTTTGGAAAAAAAATTATTTTTTTAGTTACTTTGGAAAAAAAATTATTTTTTTAGTTACTTTGGAAAAAAAAATATTTTTTTAGTTACTTTGGAAAAAAAAAAATTTTTTTAGTTACTTTGGAAAAAAAATTTTTTTTTAGTTTCTTTGGAAAAAAAAAAATTTTTTAGTTACTTTGGAAAAAAAAATATTTTTTTAGTTTCTTTGGAAAAAAAAATATTTTTTTAGTTACTTTGGAAAAAAAAAAAAAAATTTTTAGTTTCTTTGGAAAAAAAAATATTTTTTTAGTTACTTTGGAAAAAAAAATATTTTTTTAGTTACTTTGGAAAAAAAAATATTTTTTTAGTTACTTTGGAAAAAAAAATTTTTTTTTAGTTACTTTGGAAAAAAAATATTGTTTTAGTTACTTTGGAAAAAAAAATATTTTTTTAGTTACTTTGGAAAAAAAAATATTTTTTTAGTTACTTTGGAAAAAAAAATATTTTTTTAGTTACTTTGGAAAAAAAAATATTTTTTTAATTACTTTGGAAAAAAAATATTTTTTTAGTTACTTTGGAAAAAAAAATATTTTTTTAGTTACTTTGGGAAAAAAAATATTTTTTTAGTTACTTTGGAAAAAAAAATATTTTTTTAGTTACTTTGGAAAAAAAAATATTTTTTTAGTTACTTTGGAAAAAAAATATTTTTTTAGTTACTTTGGAAAAAAAAATATTTTTTTAGTTACTTTGGAAAAAAAAATATTTTTTTAGTTACTTTGGGAAAAAAAAATTTTTTTTAGTTTCTTTGGGAAAAAAATTTTTTTTTAGTTACTTTGGAAAAAAAAATATTTTTTTAGTTTCTTTGGAAAAAAAAATATTTTTTTAGTTACTTTGGAAAAAAAAATATTTTTTTAGTTTCTTTGGAAAAAAAAATATTTTTTTAGTTACTTTGGAAAAAAAAATATTTTTTTAGTTACTTTGGAAAAAAAAATATTTTTTTAGTTACTTTGGAAAAGAAATATTTTTTTAGTTACTTTGGAAAAAAAAAATTTTTTTAGTTTCTTTGGAAAAAAAAAAAAATTTTTAGTTACTTTGGAAAAAAAAATATTTTTTTAGTTTCTTTGGAAAAAAAAATATTTTTTTAGTTACTTTGGAAAAAAAAAAAAAAATTTAGTTTCTTTGGAAAAAAAAATATTTTTTTAGTTACTTTGGAAAAAAAAATATTTTTTTAGTTACTTTGGAAAAAAAAATATTTTTTTAGTTACTTTGGAAAAAAAAATTTTTTTTTAGTTACTTTGGAAAAAAAATATTGTTTTAGTTACTTTGGAAAAAAAAATATTTTTTTAGTTACTTTGGAAAAAAAAATATTTTTTTAGTTACTTTGGAAAAAAAAATATTTTTTTAGTTACTTTGGAAAAAAAAATATTTTTTTAATTACTTTGGAAAAAAAATATTTTTTTAGTTACTTTGGAAAAAAAAATATTTTTTTAGTTACTTTGGGAAAAAAAATATTTTTTTAGTTACTTTGGAAAAAAAATATTTTTTTAGTTACTTTGGAAAAAAAAATATTTTTTTAGTTACTTTGGAAAAAAAATATTTTTTTAGTTACTTTGGAAAAAAAAATATTTTTTTAGTTACTTTGGAAAAAAAAATATTTTTTTAGTTACTTTGGGAAAAAAAAATTTTTTTTTAGTTTCTTTGGGAAAAATTTTTTTTTTTAGTTACTTTGGAAAAAAAAATATTTTTTTAGTTACTTTGGAAAAAAAAATATTTTTTTAGTTACTTTGGAAAAGAAATATTTTTTTAGTTACTTTGGAACAAAAAATATTTTTTTAGTTACTTTGGAAAAAAAAATATTTTTTTAGTTACTTTGGAAAAAAAAATATTTTTTTAGTTACTTTGGAAAAAAAATATTTTTTTAGTTACTTTGGAAAAAATATATATATTTTTAGTTACTTTGGAAAAAAAAATATTTTTTTAGTTACTTTGGAAAAAAATTAATTTTTTTAGTTACTTTGGAAAAAAAAATATTTTTTTAGTTACTTTGGAAAAAAAAATTTTTTTTTAGTTACTTTGGAAAAAAAAATATTTTTTTAGTTACTTTGGAAAAAAAATTTTTTTTTAGTTTCTTTGGAAAAAAAAATATTTTTTTAGTTACTTTGGAAAGAAAATATTTTTTTTAGTTTCTTTGGAAAAAAAAATATTTTTTTAGTTTCTTTGGAAAAAAAATATTTTTTTAGTTACTTTGGAAAAAAAAATATTTTTTTAGTTACTTTGGAAAAAAAAATTTTTTTTTAGTTTCTTTGGAAAAAAAAATATTTTTTTAGTTACTTTGGAAAAAAAATATATTTTTTAGTTTCTTTGGAAAAAAAAATATTTTTTTAGTTACTTTGGAAAAAAAAATATTTTTTTAGTTTCTTTGGAAAAAAAAATATTTTTTTAGTTACTTTGGAAAAAAAAATATTTTTTTAGTTACTTTGGAAAAAAAATATATTTTTTTAGTTACTTTGGAAAAAAAAATATTTTTTTAGTTACTTTGGAAAAAAAATTATTTTTTTAGTTACTTTGGAAAAAAAAATATTTTTTTAGTTACTTTGGAAAAAAAATTATTTTTTTAGTTACTTTGGAAAAAAAATTATTTTTTAGTTTCTTTGGAAAAAAAAAAAATTTTTTAGTTACTTTGGAAAAAAAAATATTTTTTTAGTTTCTTTGGAAAAAAAAATATTTTTTTAGTTACTTTGGAAAAAAAAATATTTTTTTAGTTACTTTGGAAAAAAAAAATTTTTTTTAGTTACTTTGGAAAAAAAATATTTTTTTTGTTTCTTTGGAAAAAAAAATATTTTTTTAGTTACTTTGGAAAAAAAAATATTTTTTTAGTTTCTTTGGAAAAAAAAATATTTTTTTAGTTACTTTGGAAAAAAAAATATTTTTTTAGTTACTTTGGAAAAAAAATATATTTTTTTAGTTACTTTGGAAAAAAAAATATTTTTTTAGTTACTTTGGAAAAAAAATTATTTTTTTAGTTACTTTGGAAAAAAAAATATTTTTTTAGTTACTTTGGAAAAAAAATTATTTTTTTAGTTACTTTGGAAAAAAAATTATTTTTTAGTTTCTTTGGAAAAAAAAAAAATTTTTTAGTTACTTTGGAAAAAAAAATATTTTTTTAGTTTCTTTGGAAAAAAAAATATTTTTTTAGTTACTTTGGAAAAAAAAATATTTTTTTAGTTACTTTGGAAAAAAAAAATTTTTTTTAGTTACTTTGGAAAAAAAATATTTTTTTTGTTTCTTTGGAAAAAAAAATATTTTTTTAGTTACTTTGGAAAAAAAAATATTTTTTTAGTTACTTTGGAAAAAAAAATATTTTTTTAGTTACTTTGGAAAAAAAAATATTTTTTTAGTTACTTTGGAAAAAAAATATTTTTTTAGTTACTTTGGAAAAAAAAATATTTTTTTAGTTACTTTGGAAAAAAAAATATTTTTTTAGTTACTTTGGAAAAAAAATATTTTTTTAGTTACTTTGGAAAAAAATTAATTTTTTTAGTTACTTTGGAAAAAAAAATATTTTTTTAGTTACTTTGGAAAAAAAAATTTTTTTTTAGTTACTTTGGAAAAAATAATATTTTTTTAGTTACTTTGGAAAAATTTTTTTTTTTTTAGTTTCTTTGGAAAAAAAAATATTTTTTTAGTTACTTTGGAAAGAAAATATTTTTTTTAGTTTCTTTGGAAAAAAAATATTTTTTTAGTTTCTTTGGAAAAAAAAATATTTTTTTAGTTACTTTGGAAAAAAAATATTTTTTTAGTTACTTTGGAAAAAAAAAATTTTTTTTAGTTTCTTTGGAAAAAAAAATATTTTTTTAGTTACTTTGGAAAAAAAATATATTTTTTAGTTTCTTTGGAAAAAAAAATATTTTTTTAGTTACTTTGGAAAAAAAAAATATTTTTTTAGTTTCTTTGGAAAAAAAAAATTTTTTTTAGTTACTTTGGAAAAAAAAAAATTTTTTTAGTTACTTTGGAAAAAAAATATATTTTTTTAGTTACTTTGGAAAAAAAAATATTTTTTTAGTTACTTTGGAAAAAAAATTATTTTTTTAGTTACTTTGGAAAAAAAAATATTTTTTTAGTTACTTTGGAAAAAAATTATTTTTTTAGTTACTTTGGAAAAAAAATTATTTTTTAGTTTCTTTGGAAAAAAAAAATTTTTTTAGTTACTTTGGAAAAAAAAATATTTTTTTAGTTTCTTTGGAAAAAAAAATATTTTTTTAGTTACTTTGGAAAAAAAATATTTTTTTAGTTACTTTGGAAAAAAAAAAATTTTTTTTAGTTACTTTGGAAAAAAAATATTTTTTTTTGTTTCTTTGGAAAAAAAAATATTTTTTTAGTTACTTTGGAAAAAAAAATATTTTTTTAGTTACTTTGGAAAAAAAAATATTTTTTTAGTTACTTTGGAAAAAAAAAATATTTTTTTAGTTACTTTGGAAAAAAAATATTTTTTTAGTTACTTTGGAAAAAAAAATATTTTTTTAGTTACTTTGGAAAAAAAAATATTTTTTTAGTTACTTTGGAAAAAAAATATTTTTTTAGTTACTTTGGAAAAAAAAATATTTTTTTAGTTACTTTGGAAAAAAAAATATTTTTTTAGTTACTTTGGGAAAAAAAAATATTTTTTTAGTTACTTTGGAAAAAAAAATATTTTTTTAGTTACTTTGGAAAAAAAAATATTTTTTTAGTTACTTTGGAAAAAAAAATATTTTTTTAGTTACTTTGGAAAAAAAAATATTTTTTTAGTTACTTTGGAAAAAAAATATTTTTTAGTTACTTTGGAAAAAAAAATATTTTTTTAGTTACTTTGGAAAAAAAAATATTTTTTTAGTTACTTTGGAAAAAAAAATATTTTTTTAGTTACTTTGGAAAAAAAAATATTTTTTAGTTACTTGGAAAAAAAAATATTTTTTTAGTTACTTTGGAAAAAAAATATTTTTTTAGTTACTTTGGAAAAAAAGATATTTTTTTAGTTACTTGGAAAAAAAAATATTTTTTTAGTTACTTTGGAAAAAAAAATATTTTTTTAGTTACTTTGGAAAAAAAAATATTTTTTTAGTTACTTTGGAAA
This sequence comes from Melanostigma gelatinosum, assembly GCF_949748355.1. Classification (NCBI taxonomy): domain Eukaryota; kingdom Metazoa; phylum Chordata; class Actinopteri; order Perciformes; family Zoarcidae; genus Melanostigma; species Melanostigma gelatinosum. The sequence goes on along the minus strand of NW_027635112.1, from coordinate 52,691 downwards.
AAAAAATATTTTTTAGTTACTTTGGAAAAAATATATTTTTTTAGTTACTTTGGAAAAAAAAATATTTTTTTAGTTACTTTGGAAAAAAAATATTTTTTTAGTTACTTTGGAAAAAAAAATATTTTTTTAGTTACTTTGGAAAAAATTTTATTTTTTTAGTTACTTTGGAAAAAATTTTATTTTTTTAGTTACTTTGGAAAAAAAAATATTTTTTTAGTTACTTTGGAAAAAAAAATATTTTTTTAGTTACTTTGGAAAAAAAAATATTTTTTTAGTTTCTTTGGAAAAAAAATTTTTTTTTAGTTTCTTTGGAAAAAAAAATATTTTTTTAGTTACTTTGGAAAAAAATATTTTTTTTAGTTTCTTTGGAAAAAAAAATATTTTTTAGTTACTTTGGAAAAAAAAATATTTTTTTAGTTACTTTGGAAAAAAAAATATTTTTTTAGTTACTTTGGAAAAAAAAAATATTTTTTTAGTTACTTTGGAAAAAAAAATATTTTTTTAGTTACTTTGGAAAAAAAAATATTTTTTTAGTTTCTTTGGAAAAAAAATTTTTTTTAGTTTCTTTGGAAAAAAAAATTTTTTTTTAGTTACTTTGGAAAAAAAATATTTTTTTTAGTTTCTTTGGAAAAAAAAATTTTTTTTTAGTTACTTTGGAAAAAAAAATATTTTTTTAGTTACTTTGGAAAAAAAAATATTTTTTTAGTTACTTTGGAAAAAAAAATATTTTTTTAGTTACTTTGGAAAAAAAAATATTTTTTTAGTTACTTTGGAAAAAAAAATATTTTTTTAGTTACTTTGGAAAAAAAAATATTTTTTTAGTTACTTTGGAAAAAAAATATTTTTTTAGTTACTTTGGAAAAAAAAAAATTTTTTTAGTTACTTTGGGAAAAAAAATATTTTTTAGTTTCTTTGGAAAAAAAAAATTTTTTTAGTTACTTTGGAAAAAAAAATATTTTTTTAGTTTCTTTGGGAAAAAAAATATTTTTTTAGTTACTTTGGGAAAAAAAAATATTTTTTTAGTTACTTTGGAAAAAAATTTTTTTTTTTAGTTACTTTGGAAAAAAAAATTTTTTTTAGTTTCTTTGGAAAAAAAAATATTTTTTTAGTTACTTTGGAAAAAAAAATATTTTTTTTAGTTACTTTGGAAAAAAAATATTTTTTTAGTTACTTTGGAAAAAAAAATATTTTTTTAGTTACTTTGGAAAAAAAATATTGTTTTAGTTACTTGGAAAAAAAAATATTTTTTTAGTTACTTTGGAAAAAAAAATATTTTTTTAATTACTTTGGAAAAAAAATATTTTTTTAGTTACTTTGGAAAAAAAATTTTTTTTAGTTACTTTGGGAAAAAAAATATTTTTTTAGTTACTTTGGAAAAAAAAATATTTTTTTAGTTACTTTGGAAAAAAAAATATTTTTTTAGTTACTTTGGAAAAAAAATATTTTTTTAGTTACTTTGGAAAAAAAAATATTTTTTTAGTTACTTTGGAAAAAAAAATATTTTTTTAGTTACTTTGGAAAAAAAATATTTTTTTTTAGTTTCTTTGGGAAAAAAAATTTTTTTTTAGTTACTTTGGAAAAAAAAATTTTTTTTTAGTTTCTTTGGAAAAAAAAAATTTTTTTTAGTTACTTTGGAATTTTTTTTATTTTTTTAGTTACTTTGGAAAAAAAAAATTTTTTTTAGTTTCTTTGGGAAAAAAAATATTTTTTTAGTTACTTTGGAAAAAAAATATTTTTTTTAGTTTCTTTGGAAAAAAAAATATTTTTTTAGTTACTTTGGAAAAAAAAATATTTTTTTAGTTTCTTTGGAAAAAAAAATATTTTTTTAGTTACTTTGGAAAAAAAAATATTTTTTTAGTTACTTTGGAAAAAAAAATATTTTTTTAGTTACTTTGGAAAAAAAAATATTTTTTTAGTTACTTTGGAAAAAAAAATATTTTTTTAGTTACTTTGGAAAAAAAAATATTTTTTTAGTTACTTTGGAAAAAAAAATATTTTTTTAGTTACTTTGGAAAAAAAATATTTTTTTAGTTACTTTGGAAAAAAAAAATTTTTTTTAGTTACTTTGGAAAAAAAATTATTTTTTAGTTTCTTTGGAAAAAAAATTTTTTTTTTAGTTACTTTGGAAAAAAAAATATTTTTTTAGTTTCTTTGGAAAAAAAAATATTTTTTTAGTTACTTTGGAAAAAAAAATATTTTTTTAGTTACTTTGGAAAAAAAAAATTTTTTTTAGTTACTTTGGAAAAAAAAAAATTTTTTTAGTTTCTTTGGAAAAAAAAATATTTTTTTAGTTACTTTGGAAAAAAAAATATTTTTTTAGTTACTTTGGAAAAAAAAATATTTTTTTAGTTACTTTGGAAAAAAAAATATTTTTTTAGTTACTTTGGAAAAAAAATATTTTTTTAGTTACTTTGGAAAAAAATATATTTTTTTAGTTACTTTGGAAAAAAAATATTTTTTTAGTTACTTTGGAAAAAAAAATATTTTTTTAGTTACTTTGGAAAAAAAAATATTTTTTTAGTTACTTTGGAAAAAAAAATATTTTTTTAGTTACTTTGGAAAAAAAAATATTTTTTTAGTTACTTTGGAAAAAAAAATATTTTTTTAGTTACTTTGGAAAAAAAAATATTTTTTTAGTTACTTTGGAAAAAAATATTTTTTTAGTTACTTTGGAAAAAAAAAATTTTTTAGTTACTTTGGGAAAAAAATTTTTTTTTTAGTTTCTTTGGAAAAAAAAAATTTTTTTTAGTTACTTTGGAAAAAAAAATATTTTTTTAGTTTCTTTGGAAAAAAAATTATTTTTTTAGTTACTTTGGAAAAAAAAATATTTTTTTAGTTACTTTGGAAAAAAAATATATTTTTTTAGTTACTTTGGAAAAAAATATATTTTTTTAGTTACTTTGGAAAAAAAATATTTTTTTAGTTACTTTGGAAAAAAAAAAAATTTTTTAGTTACTTTGGAAAAAAAAATATTTTTTTAGTTACTTTGGAAAAAAAATTATTTTTTTAGTGACTTTGGAAAAAAAATTATTTTTTTAGTTACTTTGGAAAAAAAAAATTTTTTTTAGTTACTTTGGGAAAAAAAATATTTTTTTAGTTACTTTGGAAAAAAAAATATTTTTTTAGTTACTTTGGAAAAAAAAATATTTTTTTAGTTACTTTGGAAAAAAAAATATTTTTTTAGTTTCTTTGGAAAAAAAAATATTTTTTTAGTTACTTTGGAAAAAAAATATTTTTTTAGTTACTTTGGAAATTTTTTTATTTTTTTAGTTACTTTGGAAAAAAAAATATTTTTTTAGTTTCTTTGGGAAAAAAAATATTTTTTTAGTTACTTTGGAAAAATAAATTTTTTTTAGTTACTTTGGAAAAAAAAAAATTTTTTTAGTTACTTTGGAAAAAAAAAAATTTTTTTAGTTTCTTTGGAAAAAAATATTTTTTTTTAGTTACTTTGGAAAAAAAAAAAATTTTTTTAGTTTCTTTGGAAAAAAAATTTTTTTTTAGTTACTTTGGAAAAAAAAATATTTTTTTAGTTTCTTTGGAAAAAAAAATATTTTTTTAGTTACTTTGGAAAAAAAAATATTTTTTTTAGTTTCTTTGGAAAAAAAAATATTTTTTTAGTTACTTTGGAAAAAAAAATATTTTTTTAGTTACTTTGGAAAAAAAAATATTTTTTTAGTTACTTTGGAAAAAAAAAAAAATTTTAGTTACTTTGGAAAAAAAAATATTTTTTTAGTTACTTTGGAAAAAAAAATATTTTTTTAGTTACTTTGGAAAAAAAAATATTTTTTTAGTTACTTTGGAAAAAAAATATTTTTTTAGTTACTTTGGAAAAAAAAATATTTTTTTAGTTACTTTGGGAAAAAAAATATTTTTTTAGTTACTTTGGAAAAAAAATTATTTTTTTAGTTACTTTGGAAAAAAAATTATTTTTTTAGTTACTTTGGAAAAAAAATTATTTTTTTAGTTACTTTGGAAAAAAAAAAATTTTTTTAGTTACTTTGGAAAAAAAAAATTTTTTTAGTTTCTTTGGAAAAAAAAAAAATTTTTTAGTTACTTTGGAAAAAAAAATATTTTTTTAGTTTCTTTGGAAAAAAAAATATTTTTTTAGTTACTTTGGAAAAAAAAAATTTTTTTTTAGTTTCTTTGGAAAAAAAAATATTTTTTTAGTTACTTTGGAAAAAAAAATATTTTTTTAGTTACTTTGGAAAAAAAAATATTTTTTTAGTTACTTTGGAAAAAAAATATTTTTTTAGTTACTTTGGAAAAAAAAATATTTTTTTAGTTACTTTGGAAAAAAAAATATTTTTTTAGTTACTTTGGAAAAAAAAATATTTTTTTAGTTACTTTGGAAAAAAAAATATTTTTTTAGTTACTTTGGAAAAAAAAATATTTTTTTAGTTACTTTGGAAAAAAAAATATTTTTTTAGTTACTTTGGAAAAAAAAATATTTTTTTAGTTACTTTGGAAAAAAAAATATTTTTTTAGTTACTTTGGAAAAAAAAATATTTTTTTAGTTACTTTGGAAAAAAAAAAATTTTTTTAGTTACTTTGGAAAAAAAAAAATTTTTTTAGTTACTTTGGAAAAAAAAATATTTTTTTAGTTACTTTGGAAAAAAAAATATTTTTTTAGTTACTTTGGAAAAAAAATTATTTTTTTAGTTACTTTGGAAAAAAAATTATTTTTTAGTTTCTTTGGAAAAAAAAATATTTTTTTAGTTACTTTGGAAAAAAAAATATTTTTTTAGTTTCTTTGGAAAAAAAAATATTTTTTTAGTAACTTTGGAAAAAAAAATATTTTTTTAGTTACTTTGGAAAAAAAAAATTTTTTTTAGTTACTTTGGAAAAAAAATATTTTTTTTGTTTCTTTGGAAAAAAAAATATTTTTTTAGTTACTTTGGAAAAAAAAATATTTTTTTAGTTACTTTGGAAAAAAAAATATTTTTTTAGTTACTTTGGAAAAAAAAATATTTTTTTAGTTACTTTGGAAAAAAAATATTTTTTTAGTTACTTTGGAAAAAAAAATATTTTTTTAGTTACTTTGGAAAAAAAAATATTTTTTTAGTTACTTTGGAAAAAAAATATTTTTTTAGTTACTTTGGAAAAAAAAATATTTTTTTAGTTACTTTGGAAAAAAAATATTTTTTTAGTTACTTTGGAAAAAAAAATATTTTTTTAGTTACTTTGGAAAAAAAAATATTTTTTTAGTTACTTTGGAAAAAAAAATATTTTTTTAGTTACTTTGGAAAAAAAAATATTTTTTTAGTTACTTTGGAAAAAAAAATATTTTTTTAGTTACTTTGGAAAAAAAAATATTTTTTTAGTTACTTTGGAAAAAAAATATTTTTTTAGTTACTTTGGAAAAAAAAATATTTTTTTAGTTACTTTGGAAAAAAAAATATTTTTTTAGTTACTTTGGAAAAAAAAATATTTTTTTAGTTACTTTGGAAAAAAAAATATTTTTTTAGTTACTTTGGAAAAAAAAATATTTTTTTAGTTACTTTGGAAAAAAAAATATTTTTTTAGTTACTTTGGAAAAAAAGATATTTTTTTAGTTACTTTGGAAAAAAAAATATTTTTTTAGTTACTTTGGAAAAAAAAATATTTTTTTAGTTACTTTGGAAAAAAAAATATTTTTTTAGTTACTTTGGAAAAAAAAATATTTTTTTAGTTACTTTGGAAAAAAATATATTTTTTTAGTTACTTTGGAAAAAAAAATATTTTTTTAGTTACTTTGGAAAAAAAATATTTTTTTAGTTACTTTGGAAAAAAAAATATTTTTTTAGTTACTTTGGAAAAAAATTTATTTTTTTAGTTACTTTGGAAAAAAATTTATTTTTTTAGTTACTTTGGAAAAAAAAATATTTTTTTAGTTACTTTGGAAAAAAAAATATTTTTTTAGTTACTTTGGAAAAAAAAATATTTTTTTAGTTTCTTTGGAAAAAAATTTTTTTTTTAGTTTCTTTGGAAAAAAAAATATTTTTTTAGTTACTTTGGAAAAAAAATATTTTTTTTAGTTTCTTTGGAAAAAAAAATATTTTTTTAGTTACTTTGGAAAAAAAAATATTTTTTTAGTTTCTTTGGAAAAAAATATATTTTTTTAGTTACTTTGGAAAAAAAAATATTTTTTTAGTTACTTTGGAAAAAAAAATATTTTTTTAGTTACTTTGGAAAAAAAAATATTTTTTTAGTTACTTTGGAAAAAAAAATATTTTTTTAGTTACTTTGGAAAAAAAAATATTTTTTTAGTTACTTTGGAAAAAAAAATATTTTTTTAGTTACTTTGGAAAAAAAATATTTTTTTAGTTACTTTGGAAAAAAAAAAATTTTTTTAGTTACTTTGGGAAAAAAAATATTTTTTAGTTTCTTTGGAAAAAAAAAATTTTTTTTAGTTACTTTGGAAAAAAAAATATTTTTTTAGTTTCTTTGGGAAAAAAAATATTTTTTTAGTTACTTTGGGAAAAAAAAATATTTTTTTAGTTACTTTGGAAAAAATTTTTTTTTTTTAGTTACTTTGGAAAAAAAATTTTTTTTTTAGTTTCTTTGGAAAAAAAAATATTTTTTTAGTTACTTTGGAAAAAAAAATATTTTTTTAGTTACTTTGGAAAAAAAAATATTTTTTTAGTTACTTTGGAAAAAAAAAAATTTTTTTAGTTACTTTGGAAAAAAAATATTTTTTTAGTTACTTTGGAAAAAAAATATTGTTTTAGTTACTTTGGAAAAAAAATATTTTTTTAGTTACTTTGGAAAAAAAAATATTTTTTTAGTTACTTTGGAAAAAAATTTATTTTTTTAGTTACTTTGGAAAAAAATTTATTTTTTTAGTTACTTTGGAAAAAAAAATATTTTTTTAGTTACTTTGGAAAAAAAAATATTTTTTTAGTTACTTTGGAAAAAAAAATATTTTTTTAGTTTCTTTGGAAAAAAAATTTTTTTTTAGTTTCTTTGGAAAAAAAAATATTTTTTTAGTTACTTTGGAAAAAAAATATTTTTTTTAGTTTCTTTGGAAAAAAAAATATTTTTTTAGTTACTTTGGAAAAAAAAATATTTTTTTAGTTTCTTTGGAAAAAAATATATTTTTTTAGTTACTTTGGAAAAAAAAATATTTTTTTAGTTACTTTGGAAAAAAAAATATTTTTTTAGTTACTTTGGAAAAAAAAATATTTTTTTAGTTACTTTGGAAAAAAAAATATTTTTTTAGTTACTTTGGAAAAAAAAATATTTTTTTAGTTACTTTGGAAAAAAAAATATTTTTTTAGTTACTTTGGAAAAAAAATATTTTTTTAGTTACTTTGGAAAAAAAAAAATTTTTTTAGTTACTTTGGGAAAAAAAATATTTTTTAGTTTCTTTGGAAAAAAAAAATTTTTTTTAGTTACTTTGGAAAAAAAAATATTTTTTTAGTTTCTTTGGGAAAAAAAATATTTTTTTAGTTACTTTGGGAAAAAAAAATATTTTTTTAGTTACTTTGGAAAAAAATTTTTTTTTTTAGTTACTTTGGAAAAAAAAATTTTTTTTTAGTTTCTTTGGAAAAAAAAATATTTTTTTAGTTACTTTGGAAAAAAAAATATTTTTTTAGTTACTTTGGAAAAAAAAATATTTTTTTAGTTACTTTGGAAAAAAAAATATTTTTTTAGTTACTTTGGAAAAAAAATATTGTTTTAGTTACTTTGGAAAAAAAAATATTTTTTTAGTTACTTTGGAAAAAAAAATATTTTTTTAATTACTTTGGAAAAAAAATATTTTTTTAGTTACTTTGGAAAAAAAAATATTTTTTTAGTTACTTTGGGAAAAAAAATATTTTTTTAGTTACTTTGGAAAAAAAAATATTTTTTTAGTTACTTTGGAAAAAAAAATATTTTTTTAGTTACTTTGGAAAAAAAATATTTTTTTAGTTACTTTGGAAAAAAAAATATTTTTTTAGTTACTTTGGAAAAAAAAATATTTTTTTAGTTACTTTGGAAAAAAAATATTTTTTTTTAGTTTCTTTGGGAAAAAAAATTTTTTTTTAGTTACTTTGGAAAAAAAAAATTTTTTTTAGTTTCTTTGGAAAAAAAAAATTTTTTTTAGTTACTTTGGAATTTTTTTTATTTTTTTAGTTACTTTGGAAAAAAAATTTTTTTTTTAGTTTCTTTGGGAAAAAAAATATTTTTTTAGTTACTTTGGAAAAAAAATATTTTTTTTAGTTTCTTTGGAAAAAAAAATATTTTTTTAGTTACTTTGGAAAAAAAAATATTTTTTTAGTTTCTTTGGAAAAAAAAATATTTTTTTAGTTACTTTGGAAAAAAAAATATTTTTTTAGTTACTTTGGAAAAAAAAATATTTTTTTAGTTACTTTGGAAAAAAAAATATTTTTTTAGTTACTTTGGAAAAAAAAATATTTTTTTAGTTACTTTGGAAAAAAAAATATTTTTTTAGTTACTTTGGAAAAAAAAATATTTTTTTAGTTACTTTGGAAAAAAAATATTTTTTTAGTTACTTTGGAAAAAAAAAATTTTTTTTAGTTACTTTGGAAAAAAAATTATTTTTTAGTTTCTTTGGAAAAAAAAATTTTTTTTTAGTTACTTTGGAAAAAAAAATATTTTTTTAGTTTCTTTGGAAAAAAAAATATTTTTTTAGTTACTTTGGAAAAAAAAATATTTTTTTAGTTACTTTGGAAAAAAAAAATTTTTTTTAGTTACTTTGGAAAAAAAAAATTTTTTTTAGTTTCTTTGGAAAAAAAAATATTTTTTTAGTTACTTTGGAAAAAAAAATATTTTTTTAGTTACTTTGGAAAAAAAAATATTTTTTTAGTTACTTTGGAAAAAAAAATATTTTTTTAGTTACTTTGGAAAAAAAATATTTTTTTAGTTACTTTGGAAAAAAATATATTTTTTTAGTTACTTTGGAAAAAAAATATTTTTTTAGTTACTTTGGAAAAAAAAATATTTTTTTAGTTACTTTGGAAAAAAAAATATTTTTTTAGTTACTTTGGAAAAAAAAATATTTTTTTAGTTACTTTGGAAAAAAAAATATTTTTTTAGTTACTTTGGAAAAAAAAATATTTTTTTAGTTACTTTGGAAAAAAAAATATTTTTTTAGTTACTTTGGAAAAAAAATATTTTTTTAGTTACTTTGGAAAAAAAAAATTTTTAGTTACTTTGGGAAAAAAATTTTTTTTTTAGTTTCTTTGGAAAAAAAAAATTTTTTTTAGTTACTTTGGAAAAAAAAATATTTTTTTAGTTTCTTTGGAAAAAAAATTATTTTTTTAGTTACTTTGGAAAAAAAAATATTTTTTTAGTTACTTTGGAAAAAAAATATATTTTTTTAGTTACTTTGGAAAAAAATATATTTTTTTAGTTACTTTGGAAAAAAAATATTTTTTTAGTTACTTTGGAAAAAAAAAAAATTTTTTAGTTACTTTGGAAAAAAAAATATTTTTTTAGTTACTTTGGAAAAAAAATTATTTTTTTAGTGACTTTGGAAAAAAAATTTTTTTTTTAGTTACTTTGGAAAAAAAAAATTTTTTTTAGTTACTTTGGGAAAAAAAATATTTTTTTAGTTACTTTGGAAAAAAAAATATTTTTTTAGTTACTTTGGAAAAAAAAATATTTTTTTAGTTACTTTGGAAAAAAAAATATTTTTTTAGTTTCTTTGGAAAAAAAAATATTTTTTTAGTTACTTTGGAAAAAAAATATTTTTTTAGTTACTTTGGAAATTTTTTTATTTTTTTAGTTACTTTGGAAAAAAAAATATTTTTTTAGTTTCTTTGGGAAAAAAAATATTTTTTTAGTTACTTTGGAAAAATAAATTTTTTTTAGTTACTTTGGAAAAAAAAAAATTTTTTTAGTTACTTTGGAAAAAAAAAAAATTTTTTAGTTTCTTTGGAAAAAAATATTTTTTTTTAGTTACTTTGGAAAAAAAAAATTTTTTTTAGTTACTTTGGAAAAAAAAATATTTTTTTTGGTACTTTGGAAAAAAAAAAATTTTTTTAGTTACTTTGGAAAAAAAAAAATTTTTTAGTTACTTTGGAAAAAAAAAAATTTTTTTAGTTACTTTGGAAAAAAAAAAATTTTTTTAGTTACTTTGGAAAAAAAAAAAAATTTTTTAGTTTCTTTGGAAAAAAAATTTTTTTTTAGTTACTTTGGAAAAAAAAATATTTTTTTAGTTTCTTTGGAAAAAAAAATATTTTTTTAGTTACTTTGGAAAAAAAAATATTTTTTTTAGTTTCTTTGGAAAAAAAAATATTTTTTTAGTTACTTTGGAAAAAAAAATATTTTTTTAGTTACTTTGGAAAAAAAAATATTTTTTTAGTTACTTTGGAAAAAAAAAAAAATTTTAGTTACTTTGGAAAAAAAAATATTTTTTTAGTTACTTTGGAAAAAAAAATATTTTTTTAGTTACTTTGGAAAAAAAAATATTTTTTTAGTTACTTTGGAAAAAAAATATTTTTTTAGTTACTTTGGAAAAAAAAATATTTTTTTAGTTACTTTGGGAAAAAAAATATTTTTTTAGTTACTTTGGAAAAAAAATTATTTTTTTAGTTACTTTGGAAAAAAAATTTTTTTTTTAGTTACTTTGGAAAAAAAATTTTTTTTTTAGTTACTTTGGAAAAAAAAAAATTTTTTTAGTTACTTTGGAAAAAAAAATTTTTTTTAGTTTCTTTGGAAAAAAAAAAAAATTTTTAGTTACTTTGGAAAAAAAAATATTTTTTTAGTTTCTTTGGAAAAAAAAATATTTTTTTAGTTACTTTGGAAAAAAAAAATTTTTTTTTTAGTTTCTTTGGAAAAAAAAATATTTTTTTAGTTACTTTGGAAAAAAAAATATTTTTTTAGTTACTTTGGAAAAAAAAATATTTTTTTAGTTACTTTGGAAAAAAAATATTTTTTTAGTTACTTTGGAAAAAAAAATATTTTTTTAGTTACTTTGGAAAAAAAAATATTTTTTTAGTTACTTTGGAAAAAAAAAATATTTTTTTAGTTACTTTGGAAAAAAAAATATTTTTTTAGTTACTTTGGAAAAAAAAATATTTTTTTAGTTACTTTGGAAAAAAAAATATTTTTTTAGTTACTTTGGAAAAAAAAATATTTTTTTAGTTACTTTGGAAAAAAAAATATTTTTTTAGTTACTTTGGAAAAAAAAATATTTTTTTAGTTACTTTGGAAAAAAAAAAATTTTTTTAGTTACTTTGGAAAAAAAAAATTTTTTTAGTTACTTTGGAAAAAAAAATATTTTTTTAGTTACTTTGGAAAAAAAAATATTTTTTTAGTTACTTTGGAAAAAAAATATTTTTTTAGTTACTTTGGAAAAAAATATTTTTTTTTAGTTACTTTGGAAAAAAAAATATTTTTTTAGTTACTTTGGAAAAAAAAATATTTTTTTAGGTACTTTGGAAAAAAAAATATTTTTTTAGTTACTTTGGAAAAAAAATATTTTTTTAGTTACTTTGGAAAAAAAAATATTTTTTTAGTTACTTTGGAAAAAAAAAATTTTTTTTAGTTACTTTGGAAAAAAAAAAAAATTTTTAGTTTCTTTGGAAAAAAAAATTTTTTTTAGTTACTTTGGAAAAAAAAATATTTTTTTAGTTTCTTTGGAAAAAAAAATATTTTTTTAGTTACTTTGGAAAAAAAAATATTTTTTTAGTTTCTTTGGAAAAAAAAATATTTTTTTAGTTACTTTGGAAAAAAAAATATTTTTTTAGTTACTTTGGAAAAAAAATATTTTTTTAGTTACTTTGGAAAAAAAAATATTTTTTTAGTTACTTTGGAAAAAAAAATATTTTTTTAGTTACTTTGGAAAAAAAAATATTTTTTTAGTTACTTTGGAAAAAAAAATATTTTTTTAGTTACTTTGGAAAAAAAATATTTTTTTAGTTACTTTGGAAAAAAAAATATTTTTTTAGTTACTTTGGGAAAAAAAATATTTTTTTAGTTACTTTGGAAAAAAATTTATTTTTTTAGTTACTTTGGAAAAAAAAATATTTTTTTAGTTACTTTGGAAAAAAAATTATTTTTTTAGTTACTTTGGAAAAAAAAATATTTTTTTAGTTACTTTGGAAAAAAAAAATTTTTTTTAGTTTCTTTGGAAAAAAAAAAATTTTTTTAGTTACTTTGGAAAAAAAAATATTTTTTTAGTTTCTTTGGAAAAAAAAATATTTTTTTAGTTACTTTGGAAAAAAAAATATTTTTTTAGTTTCTTTGGAAAAAAAAATATTTTTTTAGTTACTTTGGAAAAAAATATATTTTTTTAGTTACTTTGGAAAAAAAAATATTTTTTTAGTTACTTTGGAAAAAAAATATTTTTTTAGTTACTTTGGAAAAAAAAATATTTTTTTAGTTACTTTGGAAAAAAAAATATTTTTTTAGTTACTTTGGAAAAAAAAATATTTTTTTAGTTACTTTGGAAAAAAAAATATTTTTTTAGTTACTTTGGAAAAAAATATATTTTTTTAGTTACTTTGGAAAAAAAAATATTTTTTTAGTTACTTTGGAAAAAAAAATATTTTTTTAGTTACTTTGGAAAAAAAAATATTTTTTTAGTTACTTTGGAAAAAAAATATTTTTTTAGTTACTTTGGAAAAAAAAATATTTTTTTAGTTACTTTGGAAAAAAAAATATTTTTTTAGTTACTTTGGAAAAAAAATATTTTTTTAGTTACTTTGGAAAAAAAAATATTTTTTTAGTTTCTTTGGAAAAAAAAAAATTTTTTAGTTACTTTGGAAAAAAAAATATTTTTTTAGTTACTTTGGAAAAAAAAATATTTTTTTAGTTACTTTGGAAAAAAAAATATTTTTTTAGTTTCTTTGGAAAAAAAAATATTTTTTTAGTTACTTTGGAAAAAAAAATATTTTTTTATTTACTTTGGAAAAAAAAATATTTTTTTAGTTACTTTGGAAAAAATAATATTTTTTTAGTTACTTTGGAAAAAAAATATTTTTTTAGTTACTTTGGAAAAAAAAATATTTTTTTAGTTACTTTGGAAAAAAAAATATTTTTTTAGTTACTTTGGGAAAAAAAATATTTTTTTAGTTACTTTGGAAAAAAATATTTTTTTTTAGTTACTTTGGAAAAAAAAATATTTTTTTAGTTACTTTGGGAAAAAAAATATTTTTTTAGTTACTTTGGAAAAAAATATATTTTTTTAGTTTCTTTGGAAAAAAAAAAATTTTTTAGTTACTTTGGAAAAAAAAAATTTTTTTTAGTTACTTTGGAAAAAAAAAATATTTTTTTAGTTACTTTGGAAAAAAAAATATTTTTTTAGTTACTTTGGAAAAAAAAAATTTTTTTAGTTACTTTGGGAAAAAAAATATTTTTTTAGTTACTTTGGGAAAAAAAATATTTTTTTAGTTACTTTGGAAAAAAAAATATTTTTTTAGTTACTTTGGAAAAAAAATTATTTTTTTAGTTACTTTGGAAAAAAAAATATTTTTTTAATTACTTTGGAAAAAAAAAAAATTTTTTAGTTACTTTGGAAAAAAAATTTTTTTTTAGTTACTTTGGAAAAAAAAATATTTTTTTAGTTACTTTGGAAAAAAAAAAATTTTTTTAGTTTCTTTGGGAAAAAAAAAATTTTTTTAGTTACTTTGGAAAAAAAAAATTTTTTTAGTTACTTTGGAAAAAAAATATATTTTTTAGTTACTTTGGAAAAAAAAATATTTTTTTAGTTTCTTTGGAAAAAAAAATTTTTTTTTAGTTACTTTGGAAAAAAAAATATTTTTTTAGTTACTTTGGAAAAAAAAATATTTTTTTAGGTACTTTGGAAAAAAAAATATTTTTTTAGTTACTTTGGAAAAAAAATATTTTTTTAGTTACTTTGGAAAAAAAAATATTTTTTTAGTTACTTTGGAAAAAAAAAAATTTTTTTAGTTACTTTGGAAAAAAAAATTTTTTTTTAGTTTCTTTGGAAAAAAAATTTTTTTTAGTTACTTTGGAAAAAAAAATAATTTTTTAGTTTCTTTGGAAAAAAAAATATTTTTTTAGTTACTTTGGAAAAAAAAATATTTTTTTAGTTACTTTGGGAAAAAAAATTTTTTTTAGTTACTTTGGAAATTTTTTTATTTTTTTAGTTACTTTGGAAAAAAAAATATTTTTTTAGTTACTTTGGAAAAAAAATTATTTTTTTAGTTACTTTGGAAAAAAAAATATTTTTTTAGTTACTTTGGAAAAAAAAAATTTTTTTAGTTTCTTTGGAAAAAAAAAAAAAATTTAGTTACTTTGGAATTTTTTTTTTTTTTTTAGTTTCTTTGGAAAAAAAAATATTTTTTTAGTTACTTTGGAAAAAAAAATATTTTTTTAGTTTCTTTGGAAAAAAAAATATTTTTTTAGTTACTTTGGAAAAAAAAATATTTTTTTAGTTACTTTGGAAAAAAAAATATTTTTTTAGTTACTTTGGAAAAAAAAAATTTTTTTAGTTACTTTGGAAAAAAAAATATTTTTTTAGTTACTTTGGAAAAAAAAATATTTTTTTAGTTACTTTGGAAAAAAAAATATTTTTTTAGTAACTTTGGAAAAAAAAATATTTTTTTAGTTACTTTGGAAAAAAAAATATTTTTTTAGTTACTTTGGAAAAAAAATATATTTTTTTAGTTACTTTGGAAAAAAAAATATTTTTTTAGTTACTTTGGAAAAAAAAATATTTTTTTAGTTACTTTGGAAAAAAAAATATTTTTTTAGTTACTTTGGAAAAAAAAATATTTTTTTAGTTACTTTGGAAAAAAAAATATTTTTTTAGTTACTTTGGAAAAAAAATATATTTTTAGTTACTTTGGAAAAAAAAATATTTTTTTAGTTACTTTGGAAAAAAAATATTTTTTTAGTTACTTTGGAAAAAAAAATATTTTTTTAGTTACTTTGGAAAAAAAAATATTTTTTTAGTTACTTTGGAAAAAAAATATTTTTTTAGTTACTTTGGAAAAAAAAATATTTTTTTAGTTTCTTTGGAAAAAAAAAATTTTTTTTAGTTACTTTGGAAAAAAAAATATTTTTTTAGTTACTTTGGATAAAAAAATATTTTTTTAGTTACTTTGGAAAAAAAAATATTTTTTTAGTTTCTTTGGAAAAAAAAATATTTTTTTAGTTACTTTGGAAAAAAAAATATTTTTTTAGTTACTTTGGAAAAAATATATATTTTTTTAGTTACTTTGGAAAAAATAATATTTTTTTAGTTACTTTGGAAAAAAAATATTTTTTTAGTTACTTTGGAAAAAAAAATATTTTTTTAGTTACTTTGGAAAAAAAAATATTTTTTTAGTTACTTTGGGAAAAAAAATATTTTTTTAGTTACTTTGGAAAAACAAATATTTTTTTAGTTACTTTGGAAAAAAAAATATTTTTTTAGTTACTTTGGGAAAAAAAATATTTTTTTAGTTACTTTGGAAAAAAAAATATTTGTTTAGTTTCTTTGGAAAAAAAAATATTTTTTTAGTTACTTTGGAAAAAAAAATATTTTTTTAGTTACTTTGGAAAAAAAAATATTTTTTTAGTTACTTTGGAAAAAATAATATTTTTTTAGTTACTTTGGAAAAAAAATATTTTTTTAGTTACTTTGGAAAAAAAAATATTTTTTTAGTTACTTTGGAAAAAAAAATATTTTTTTAGTTACTTTGGAAAAAAAAATATTTTTTTAGTTACTTTGGAATTTTTTTTATTTTTTTAGTTACTTTGGAAAAAAAAATATTTTTTTAGTTACTTTGGAAAAAAAAATATTTTTTTAGTTACTTTGGAAAAAAAAAATTTTTTTTAGTTACTTTGGAAAAAAAAAAAATTTTTTAGTTACTTTGGAAAAAAAAAATTTTTTTTAGTTACTTTGGAAAAAAAAATATTTTTTTAGTTACTTTGGAAAAAAAAATATTTTTTTAGTTACTTTGGAAAAAAAATATTTTTTTAGTTACTTTGGAAAAAAAAATTTTTTTTTAGTTACTTTGGAAAAAAAAATATTTTTTTAGTTACTTTGGAAAAAAAAATATTTTTTTAGGTACTTTGGAAAAAAAAATATTTTTTTAGTTACTTTGGAAAAAAAATATTTTTTTAGTTACTTTGGAAAAAAAAATATTTTTTTAGTTACTTTGGAAAAAAAAAATTTTTTTTAGTTACTTTGGAAAAAAAAAAATTTTTTTAGTTTCTTTGGAAAAAAAATTTTTTTTTAGTTACTTTGGAAAAAAAAATATTTTTTTAGTTTCTTTGGAAAAAAAAATATTTTTTTAGTTTCTTTGGAAAAAAAAATATTTTTTTAGTTACTTTGGAAAAAAAAATATTTTTTTAGTTACTTTGGAAAAAAAATATTTTTTTAGTTACTTTGGAAAAAAAAATATTTTTTTAGTTACTTTGGAAAAAAAAATATTTTTTTAGTTACTTTGGAAAAAAAAATATTTTTTTAGTTACTTTGGAAAAAAAAATATTTTTTTAGTTACTTTGGAAAAAAAATATTTTTTTAGTTACTTTGGAAAAAAAAATATTTTTTTAGTTACTTTGGGAAAAAAAATATTTTTTTAGTTACTTTGGAAAAAAATTTATTTTTTTAGTTACTTTGGAAAAAAAAATATTTTTTTAGTTACTTTGGAAAAAAAATTATTTTTTTAGTTACTTTGGAAAAAAAAATATTTTTTTAGTTACTTTGGAAAAAAATTTTTTTTTTTAGTTTCTTTGGAAAAAAAAAAAAAATTTTAGTTACTTTGGAAAAAAAAATATTTTTTTAGTTTCTTTGGAAAAAAAAATATTTTTTAGTTACTTTGGAAAAAAAAATATTTTTTTAGTTTCTTTGGAAAAAAAAATATTTTTTTAGTTACTTTGGAAAAAAATATATTTTTTTAGTTACTTTGGAAAAAAAAATATTTTTTTAGTTACTTTGGAAAAAAAATATTTTTTTAGTTACTTTGGAAAAAAAAATATTTTTTTAGTTACTTTGGAAAAAAAAATATTTTTTTAGTTACTTTGGAAAAAAAAATATTTTTTTAGTTACTTTGGAAAAAAAATATTTTTTTAGTTACTTTGGAAAAATATATATTTTTTTAGTTACTTTGGAAAAAAAAATATTTTTTTAGTTACTTTGGAAAAAAAAATATTTTTTTAGTTACTTTGGAAAAAAAAATATTTTTTTAGTTACTTTGGAAAAAAAATATTTTTTTAGTTACTTTGGAAAAAAATATATTTTTTTAGTTACTTTGGAAAAAAAAATATTTTTTTAGTTACTTTGGAAAAAAAATATTTTTTTAGTTACTTTGGAAAAAAAAATATTTTTTTAGTTTCTTTGGAAAAAAAAAAATTTTTTAGTTACTTTGGAAAAAAAAATATTTTTTTAGTTACTTTGGAAAAAAATATATTTTTTTAGTTACTTTGGAAAAAAAAATATTTTTTTAGTTTCTTTGGAAAAAAAAATATTTTTTTAGTTACTTTGGAAAAAAAAATATTTTTTTATTTACTTTGGAAAAAAAATATATTTTTTTAGTTACTTTGGAAAAAATAATATTTTTTTAGTTACTTTGGAAAAAAAATATTTTTTTAGTTACTTTGGAAAAAAAAATATTTTTTTAGTTACTTTGGAAAAAAAAATATTTTTTTAGTTACTTTGGGAAAAAAAATATTTTTTTAGTTACTTTGGAAAAAAATATTTTTTTTTAGTTACTTTGGAAAAAAAAATATTTTTTTAGTTACTTTGGGAAAAAAAATATTTTTTTAGTTACTTTGGAAAAAAATATATTTTTTTAGTTTCTTTGGAAAAAAAAAAATTTTTTTAGTTACTTTGGAAAAAAAAAATTTTTTTAGTTACTTTGGAAAAAAAAAATATTTTTTTAGTTACTTTGGAAAAAAAAATATTTTTTTAGTTACTTTGGAAAAAAAAATTTTTTTTAGTTACTTTGGAAAAAAAAATATTTTTTTAGTTACTTTGGGAAAAAAAATATTTTTTTAGTTACTTTGGAAAAAAAAATATTTTTTTAGTTACTTTGGAAAAAAAATTATTTTTTTAGTTACTTTGGAAAAAAATATATTTTTTTAATTACTTTGGAAAAAAAAAAAAAATTTTAGTTACTTTGGAAAAAAAAAATTTTTTTAGTTACTTTGGAAAAAAAAATATTTTTTTAGTTACTTTGGAAAAAAAAAAATTTTTTTAGTTTCTTTGGGAAAAAAAATATTTTTTTAGTTACTTTGGAAAAAAAAAATTTTTTTAGTTACTTTGGAAAAAAAATATTTTTTTTAGTTACTTTGGAAAAAAAAATATTTTTTTAGTTTCTTTGGAAAAAAAAATTTTTTTTTAGTTACTTTGGAAAAAAAAATATTTTTTTAGTTACTTTGGAAAAAAAAATATTTTTTTAGGTACTTTGGAAAAAAAAATATTTTTTTAGTTACTTTGGAAAAAAAATATTTTTTTAGTTACTTTGGAAAAAAAAATATTTTTTTAGTTACTTTGGAAAAAAAAATTTTTTTTTAGTTACTTTGGAAAAAAAAAAAATTTTTTAGTTTCTTTGGAAAAAAAATTTTTTTTAGTTACTTTGGAAAAAAAATAATTTTTTAGTTTCTTTGGAAAAAAAAATATTTTTTTAGTTACTTTGGAAAAAAAAATATTTTTTTATTTACTTTGGAAAAAAAATATATTTTTTTAGTTACTTTGGAAAAAATAATATTTTTTTAGTTACTTTGGAAAAAAAATATTTTTTTAGTTACTTTGGAAAAAAAAATATTTTTTTAGTTACTTTGGAAAAAAAAATATTTTTTTAGTTACTTTGGGAAAAAAAATATTTTTTTAGTTACTTTGGAAAAAAATATTTTTTTTTAGTTACTTTGGAAAAAAAAATATTTTTTTAGTTACTTTGGGAAAAAAAATATTTTTTTAGTTACTTTGGAAAAAAATATATTTTTTTAGTTTCTTTGGAAAAAAAAAAATTTTTTTAGTTACTTTGGAAAAAAAAAATTTTTTTAGTTACTTTGGAAAAAAAAAATATTTTTTTAGTTACTTTGGAAAAAAAAATATTTTTTTAGTTACTTTGGAAAAAAAAATTTTTTTTAGTTACTTTGGAAAAAAAAATATTTTTTTAGTTACTTTGGGAAAAAAAATATTTTTTTAGTTACTTTGGAAAAAAAAATATTTTTTTAGTTACTTTGGAAAAAAAATTATTTTTTTAGTTACTTTGGAAAAAAAAATATTTTTTTAATTACTTTGGAAAAAAAAAAAAAATTTTAGTTACTTTGGAAAAAAAAAATTTTTTTAGTTACTTTGGAAAAAAAAATATTTTTTTAGTTACTTTGGAAAAAAAAAAAATTTTTTAGTTTCTTTGGGAAAAAAAATATTTTTTTAGTTACTTTGGAAAAAAAAAATTTTTTTAGTTACTTTGGAAAAAAAATATTTTTTTTAGTTACTTTGGAAAAAAAAATATTTTTTTAGTTTCTTTGGAAAAAAAAATTTTTTTTTAGTTACTTTGGAAAAAAAAATATTTTTTTAGTTACTTTGGAAAAAAAAAATTTTTTTTAGGTACTTTGGAAAAAAAAATATTTTTTTAGTTACTTTGGAAAAAAAATATTTTTTTAGTTACTTTGGAAAAAAAAATATTTTTTTAGTTACTTTGGAAAAAAAAATTTTTTTTTAGTTACTTTGGAAAAAAAAAATTTTTTTTAGTTTCTTTGTAAAAAAATTTTTTTTAGTTACTTTGGAAAAAAAAATAATTTTTTAGTTTCTTTGGAAAAAAAAATATTTTTTTAGTTACTTTGGAAAAAAAAATATTTTTTTAGTTACTTTGGGAAAAAAATTTTTTTTTAGTTACTTTGGAAATTTTTTTATTTTTTTAGTTACTTTGGAAATTTTTTTATTTTTTTAGTTACTTTGGAAAAAAAATTATTTTTTTAGTTACTTTGGAAAAAAAAATATTTTTTTAGTTACTTTGGAAAAAAAAAAAATTTTTAGTTTCTTTGGAAAAAAAAAAAAAAATTTAGTTACTTTGGAAATTTTTTTTTTTTTTTAGTTTCTTTGGAAAAAAAAATATTTTTTTAGTTACTTTGGAAAAAAAAATATTTTTTTAGTTTCTTTGGAAAAAAAAATATTTTTTTAGTTACTTTGGAAAAAAAAATATTTTTTTAGTTACTTTGGAAAAAAAAATATTTTTTTAGTTACTTTGGAAAAAAAAAATTTTTTTAGTTACTTTGGAAAAAAAAATATTTTTTTAGTTACTTTGGAAAAAAAAATATTTTTTTAGTTACTTTGGAAAAAAAAATATTTTTTTAGTAACTTTGGAAAAAAAAATATTTTTTTAGTTACTTTGGAAAAAAAAATATTTTTTTAGTTACTTTGGAAAAAAAAATATTTTTTTAGTTACTTTGGAAAAAAAAATATTTTTTTAGTTACTTTGGAAAAAAAAATATTTTTTTAGTTACTTTGGAAAAAAAAATATTTTTTTAGTTACTTTGGAAAAAAAAATATTTTTTTAGTTACTTTGGAAAAAAAAATATTTTTTTAGTTACTTTGGAAAAAAAAATATATTTTTAGTTACTTTGGAAAAAAAAATATTTTTTTAGTTACTTTGGAAAAAAAATATTTTTTTAGTTACTTTGGAAAAAAAAATATTTTTTTAGTTACTTTGGAAAAAAAAATATTTTTTTAGTTACTTTGGAAAAAAAATATTTTTTTAGTTACTTTGGAAAAAAAAATATTTTTTTAGTTTCTTTGGAAAAAAAAAAAAAATTTTAGTTACTTTGGAAAAAAAAATATTTTTTTAGTTACTTTGGATAAAAAAATATTTTTTTAGTTACTTTGGAAAAAAAAATATTTTTTTAGTTTCTTAGGAAAAAAATATATTTTTTTAGTTACTTTGGAAAAAAAAATATTTTTTTAGTTACTTTGGAAAAAATATATATTTTTTTAGTTACTTTGGAAAAAATAATATTTTTTTAGTTACTTTGGAAAAAAAATATTTTTTTAGTTACTTTGGAAAAAAAAATATTTTTTTAGTTACTTTGGAAAAAAAAATATTTTTTTAGTTACTTTGGGGAAAAAAATATTTTTTTAGTTACTTTGGAAAAACAAATATTTTTTTAGTTACTTTGGAAAAAAATATATTTTTTTAGTTACTTTGGGAAAAAAAATATTTTTTTAGTTACTTTGGAAAAAAAAATATTTGTTTAGTTTCTTTGGAAAAAAAAATATTTTTTTAGTTACTTTGGAAAAAAAAATATTTTTTTAGTTACTTTGGAAAAAAAAATATTTTTTTAGTTACTTTGGAAAAAAAAATATTTTTTTAGTTACTTTGGAATTTTTTTTATTTTTTTAGTTACTTTGGAAAAAAAAATATTTTTTTAGTTACTTTGGAAAAAAAAATTTTTTTTAGTTACTTTGGAAAAAAATATATTTTTTTAGTTACTTTGGAAAAAAAAATATTTTTTTAATTACTGTGGAAAAAAAAAATTTTTTAGTTACTTTGGAAAAAAATAATTTTTTTTAGTTACTGTGGAAAAAAATATTTTTTTTAGTTACTTTGGAAAAAAAAATATTTTTTTAGTTACTTTGGAAAAAAAAATATTTTTTTAGTTACTTTGGAAAAAAAAATATTTTTTTAGTTACTTTGGAAAAAAAAATATTTTTTTAGTTACTTTGGAAAAAAAAATATTTTTTTAGTTACTTTGGAAAAGAAAATATATTTTTAGTTACTTTGGAAAAAAAAATATTTTTTTAGTTACTTTGGAAAAAAAAATATTTTTTTAGTTACTTTGGAAAAAAAAATATTTTTTTAGTTACTTTGGAAAAAAAAATATTTTTTTAGTTACTTTGGAAAAAAAAATATTTTTTTAGTTACTTTGGAAAAAAAAAAAAAATTTTTAGTTACTTTGGAAAAAAAAATTTTTTTTTAGTTTCTTTGGAAAAAAAATTTTTTTTTAGTTACTTTGGAAAAAAAATTATTTTTTTAGTTTCTTTGGAAAAAAAAATATTTTTTTAGTTACTTTGGAAAAAAAAATATTTTTTTAGTTACTTTGGAAAAAAAAATATTTTTTTAGTTACTTTGGAAAAAAAAATATTTTTTTAGTTTCTTTGGAAAAAAAAATTTTTTTTTAGTTACTTTGGAAAAAAAAATATTTTTTTAGTTACTTTGGAAAAAAAAATATTTTTTTAGTTTCTTTGGAAAAAAAATTTTTTTTAGTTACTTTGGAAAAAAAATTATTTTTTTAGTTTCTTTGGAAAAAAATTTATTTTTTTAGTTACTTTGGAAAAAAAAATATTTTTTTAGTTACTTTGGAAAAAAAAATATTTTTTTAGTTACTTTGGAAAAAAAATATTTTTTAGTTACTTTGGAAAAAAAAATATTGTTTTAGTTACTTTGGAAAAAAAAATATTTTTTTAGTTACTTTGGAAAAAAAAATATTTTTTTAGTTACTTTGGAAAAAAAAATATTTTTTTAGTTACTTTGGAAAAAAAAATATTTTTTTAGTTACTTTGGAAAAAAAAATATTTTTTTAGTTACTTTGGAAAAAAAAATATTTTTTTAGTTACTTTGGGAAAAAAAATATTTTTTTAGTTACTTTGGAAAAAAAAAAATTTTTTTAGTTACTTTGGAAAAAAAAAATTTTTTTAGTTACTTTGGAAAAAAAAATATTTTTTTAGTTACTTTGGAAAAAAAAATATTTTTTTAGTTTCTTTGGGAAAAAAAATATTTTTTTAGTTACTTTGGAAAAAAAAAATTTTTTTAGTTACTTTGGAAAAAAAATATTTTTTTTAGTTACTTTGGAAAAAAAAATATTTTTTTAGTTTCTTTGGAAAAAAAATTTTTTTTTTAGTTACTTTGGAAAAAAAAATATTTTTTTAGGTACTTTGGAAAAAAAAATATTTTTTTAGTTACTTTGGAAAAAAAATATTTTTTTAGTTACTTTGGAAAAAAAAATATTTTTTTAGTTACTTTGGAAAAAAAATTATTTTTTTAGTTACTTTGGAAAAAAAAATATTTTTTTAGTTACTTTGGAAAAAAAAAAAATTTTTAGTTTCTTTGGAAAAAAAAAAAAAAATTTAGTTACTTTGGAATTTTTTTTTTTTTTTTAGTTTCTTTGGAAAAAAAAATATTTTTTTAGTTACTTTGGAAAAAAAAATATTTTTTTAGTTTCTTTGGAAAAAAAAATATTTTTTTAGTTACTTTGGAAAAAAAAATATTTTTTTAGTTACTTTGGAAAAAAAAATATTTTTTTAGTTACTTTGGAAAAAAAATATTTTTTTAGTTACTTTGGAAAAAAAAATATTTTTTTAGTTACTTTGGAAAAAAAAATATTTTTTTAGTTACTTTGGAAAAAAAAATATTTTTTTAGTAACTTTGGAAAAAAAAATATTTTTTTAGTTACTTTGGAAAAAAAAATATTTTTTTAGTTACTTTGGAAAAAAAAATATTTTTTTAGTTACTTTGGAAAAAAAAATATTTTTTTAGTTACTTTGGAAAAAAAAATATTTTTTTAGTTACTTTGGAAAAAAAAATATTTTTTTAGTTACTTTGGAAAAAAAAATATTTTTTTAGTTACTTTGGAAAAAAAAATATTTTTTTAGTTACTTTGGAAAAAAAAATATATTTTTAGTTACTTTGGAAAAAAAAATATTTTTTTAGTTACTTTGGAAAAAAAATATTTTTTTAGTTACTTTGGAAAAAAAAATATTTTTTTAGTTACTTTGGAAAAAAAAATATTTTTTTAGTTACTTTGGAAAAAAAATATTTTTTTAGTTACTTTGGAAAAAAAAATATTTTTTTAGTTTCTTTGGAAAAAAAAATTTTTTTTTAGTTACTTTGGAAAAAAAAATATTTTTTTAGTTACTTTGGATAAAAAAATATTTTTTTAGTTACTTTGGAAAAAAAAATATTTTTTTAGTTTCTTTGGAAAAAAATATATTTTTTTAGTTACTTTGGAAAAAAAAATATTTTTTTAGTTACTTTGGAAAAAAAATATATTTTTTTAGTTACTTTGGAAAAAATAATATTTTTTTAGTTACTTTGGAAAAAAAATATTTTTTTAGTTACTTTGGAAAAAAAAATATTTTTTTAGTTACTTTGGAAAAAAAAATATTTTTTTAGTTACTTTGGGAAAAAAAATATTTTTTTAGTTACTTTGGAAAAACAAATATTTTTTTAGTTACTTTGGAAAAAAAAATATTTTTTTAGTTACTTTGGGAAAAAAAATATTTTTTTAGTTACTTTGGAAAAAAAAATATTTGTTTAGTTTCTTTGGAAAAAAAAATATTTTTTTAGTTACTTTGGAAAAAAAAATATTTTTTTAGTTACTTTGGAAAAAAAAATATTTTTTTAGTTACTTTGGAAAAAATAATATTTTTTTAGTTACTTTGGAAAAAAAATATTTTTTTAGTTACTTTGGAAAAAAAAATATTTTTTTAGTTACTTTGGAAAAAAAAATATTTTTTTAGTTACTTTGGAAAAAAAAATATTTTTTTAGTTACTTTGGAATTTTTTTTATTTTTTTAGTTACTTTGGAAAAAAAAATATTTTTTTAGTTACTTTGGAAAAAAAAATTTTTTTTAGTTACTTTGGAAAAAAATATATTTTTTTAGTTACTTTGGAAAAAAAAATATTTTTTTAATTACTGTGGAAAAAAAAAATTTTTTTAGTTACTTTGGAAAAAAATAATTTTTTTTAGTTACTGTGGAAAAAAATATATTTTTTTAGTTACTTTGGAAAAAAAAATATTTTTTTAGTTACTTTGGAAAAAAAAATATTTTTTTAGTTACTTTGGAAAAAAAAATATTTTTTTAGTTACTTTGGAAAAAAAAATATTTTTTTAGTTACTTTGGAAAAGAAAATATATTTTTAGTTACTTTGGAAAAAAAAATATTTTTTTAGTTACTTTGGAAAAAAAAATATTTTTTTAGTTACTTTGGAAAAAAATATATTTTTTTAGTTACTTTGGAAAAAAAAATATTTTTTTAGTTACTTTGGAAAAAAAAATATTTTTTTAGTTACTTTGGAAAAAAAAAAAAAATTTTTAGTTAATTTGGAAAAAAAAAATTTTTTTTAGTTTCTTTGGAAAAAAAAATTTTTTTTAGTTACTTTGGAAAAAAAATTATTTTTTTAGTTTCTTTGGAAAAAAAAATATTTTTTTAGTTACTTTGGAAAAAAAAATATTTTTTTAGTTACTTTGGAAAAAAAATTATTTTTTTAGTTACTTTGGAAAAAAAATATTTTTTTAGTTACTTTGGAAAAAAAATTTTTTTTTAGTTTCTTTGGAAAAAAAAAAAAAATTTAGTTACTTTGGAAATTTTTTTTTTTTTTTAGTTTCTTTGGAAAAAAAAATATTTTTTTAGTTACTTTGGAAAAAAAAATATTTTTTTAGTTTCTTTGGAAAAAAAAATATTTTTTTAGTTACTTTGGAAAAAAAAATATTTTTTTAGTTACTTTGGAAAAAAAAATATTTTTTTAGTTACTTTGGAAAAAAAATATTTTTTTAGTTACTTTGGAAAAAAAAATATTTTTTTAGTTACTTTGGAAAAAAAAATATTTTTTTAGTTACTTTGGAAAAAAAAATATTTTTTTAGTAACTTTGGAAAAAAAAATATTTTTTTAGTTACTTTGGAAAAAAAAATATTTTTTTAGTTACTTTGGAAAAAAAAATATTTTTTTAGTTACTTTGGAAAAAAAAATATTTTTTTAGTTACTTTGGAAAAAAAAATATTTTTTTAGTTACTTTGGAAAAAAAAATATTTTTTTAGTTACTTTGGAAAAAAAAATATTTTTTTAGTTACTTTGGAAAAAAAAATATTTTTTTAGTTACTTTGGAAAAAAAAATATATTTTTAGTTACTTTGGAAAAAAAAATATTTTTTTAGTTACTTTGGAAAAAAAATATTTTTTTAGTTACTTTGGAAAAAAAAATATTTTTTTAGTTACTTTGGAAAAAAAAATATTTTTTTAGTTACTTTGGAAAAAAAATATTTTTTTAGTTACTTTGGAAAAAAAAATATTTTTTTAGTTTCTTTGGAAAAAAAAAAAATTTTTTAGTTACTTTGGAAAAAAAAATATTTTTTTAGTTACTTTGGATAAAAAAATATTTTTTTAGTTACTTTGGAAAAAAAAATATTTTTTTAGTTTCTTTGGAAAAAAATATATTTTTTTAGTTACTTTGGAAAAAAAAATATTTTTTTAGTTACTTTGGAAAAAAAATATATTTTTTTAGTTACTTTGGAAAAAATAATATTTTTTTAGTTACTTTGGAAAAAAAATATTTTTTTAGTTACTTTGGAAAAAAAAATATTTTTTTAGTTACTTTGGAAAAAAAAATATTTTTTTAGTTACTTTGGGAAAAAAAATATTTTTTTAGTTACTTTGGAAAAACAAATATTTTTTTAGTTACTTTGGAAAAAAAAATATTTTTTTAGTTACTTTGGGAAAAAAAATATTTTTTTAGTTACTTTGGAAAAAAAAATATTTGTTTAGTTTCTTTGGAAAAAAAAATATTTTTTTAGTTACTTTGGAAAAAAAAATATTTTTTTAGTTACTTTGGAAAAAAAAATATTTTTTTAGTTACTTTGGAAAAAATAATATTTTTTTAGTTACTTTGGAAAAAAAATATTTTTTTAGTTACTTTGGAAAAAAAATATTTTTTTAGTTACTTTGGAAAAAAAAATATTTTTTTAGTTACTTTGGAAAAAAAAATATTTTTTTAGTTACTTTGGAATTTTTTTTATTTTTTTAGTTACTTTGGAAAAAAAAATATTTTTTTAGTTACTTTGGAAAAAAAAAATTTTTTTAGTTACTTTGGAAAAAAATATATTTTTTTAGTTACTTTGGAAAAAAAAATATTTTTTTAATTACTGTGGAAAAAAAAATTTTTTTTAGTTACTTTGGAAAAAAATAATTTTTTTTAGTTACTGTGGAAAAAAATATTTTTTTTAGTTACTTTGGAAAAAAAAATATTTTTTTAGTTACTTTGGAAAAAAAAATATTTTTTTAGTTACTTTGGAAAAAAATATATTTTTTTAGTTACTTTGGAAAAAAAAATATTTTTTTAGTTACTTTGGAAAAAAAAATATTTTTTTAGTTACTTTGGAAAAAAAATATTTTTTTAGTTACTTTGGAAAAAAAAATATTTTTTTAGTTACTTTGGAAAAAAAAAATTTTTTTTAGTTACTTTGGAAAAAAAAAAAAAAAATTAGTTTCTTTGGAAAAAAATTTTTTTTTAGTTACTTTGGAAAAAAAAATAATTTTTTAGTTTCTTTGGAAAAAAAAATATTTTTTTAGTTACTTTGGAAAAAAATATATTTTTTTAGTTACTTTGGGAAAAAAATTTTTTTTTAGTTACTTTGGAAATTTTTTTATTTTTTTAGTTACTTTGGAAAAAAAAATATTTTTTTAGTTACTTTGGAAAAAAAATTATTTTTTTAGTTACTTTGGAAAAAAAAATATTTTTTTAGTTACTTTGGAAAAAAAAAAAATTTTTAGTTTCTTTGGAAAAAAAAAAAAATTTAGTTACTTTGGAAAATTTTTTTTTTTTTTAGTTTCTTTGGAAAAAAAAATATTTTTTTAGTTACTTTGGAAAAAAAAATATTTTTTTAGTTTCTTTGGAAAAAAAAATATTTTTTTAGTTACTTTGGAAAAAAAAATATTTTTTTAGTTACTTTGGAAAAAAAAATATTTTTTTAGTTACTTTGGAAAAAAAATATTTTTTTAGTTACTTTGGAAAAAAAAATATTTTTTTAGTTACTTTGGAAAAAAAAATATTTTTTTAGTTACTTTGGAAAAAAAAATATTTTTTTAGTAACTTTGGAAAAAAAAATATTTTTTTAGTTACTTTGGAAAAAAAAATATTTTTTTAGTTACTTTGGAAAAAAAAATATTTTTTTAGTTACTTTGGAAAAAAAAATATTTTTTTAGTTACTTTGGAAAAAAAAATATTTTTTTAGTTACTTTGGAAAAAAAAATATTTTTTTAGTTACTTTGGAAAAAAAAATATTTTTTTAGTTACTTTGGAAAAAAAAATATTTTTTTAGTTACTTTGGAAAAAAAAATATATTTTTAGTTACTTTGGAAAAAAAATATTTTTTTAGTTACTTTGGAAAAAAAAATATTTTTTTAGTTACTTTGGAAAAAAAAATATTTTTTTAGTTACTTTGGAAAAAAAATATTTTTTTAGTTACTTTGGAAAAAAAAATTTTTTTTTAGTTTCTTTGGAAAAAAAAAAATTTTTTAGTTACTTTGGAAAAAAAAATATTTTTTTAGTTACTTTGGATAAAAAAATATTTTTTTAGTTACTTTGGAAAAAAAAATATTTTTTTAGTTTCTTTGGAAAAAAATATATTTTTTTAGTTACTTTGGAAAAAAAAATATTTTTTTAGTTACTTTGGAAAAAAAATATATTTTTTTAGTTACTTTGGAAAAAATAATATTTTTTTAGTTACTTTGGAAAAAAAATATTTTTTTAGTTACTTTGGAAAAAAAAATATTTTTTTAGTTACTTTGGAAAAAAAAATATTTTTTTAGTTACTTTGGGAAAAAAAATATTTTTTTAGTTACTTTGGAAAAACAAATATTTTTTTAGTTACTTTGGAAAAAAAAATATTTTTTTAGTTACTTTGGGAAAAAAAATATTTTTTTAGTTACTTTGGAAAAAAAAATATTTGTTTAGTTTCTTTGGAAAAAAAAATATTTTTTTAGTTACTTTGGAAAAAAAATATTTTTTTAGTTACTTTGGAAAAAAAAATATTTTTTTAGTTACTTTGGAAAAAATAATATTTTTTTAGTTACTTTGGAAAAAAAATATTTTTTTAGTTACTTTGGAAAAAAAAATATTTTTTTAGTTACTTTGGAAAAAAAAATATTTTTTTAGTTACTTTGGAAAAAAAAATATTTTTTTAGTTACTTTGGAATTTTTTTTATTTTTTTAGTTACTTTGGAAAAAAAATATTTTTTTAGTTACTTTGGAAAAAAAATTTTTTTTTAGTTACTTTGGAAAAAAATATATTTTTTTAGTTACTTTGGAAAAAAAAATATTTTTTTAATTACTGTGGAAAAATTTTTTTTTTTTAGTTACTTTGGAAAAAAATAATTTTTTTTAGTTACTGTGGAAAAAAATATATTTTTTAGTTACTTTGGAAAAAAAAATATTTTTTTAGTTACTTTGGAAAAAAAAATATTTTTTTAGTTACTTTGGAAAAAAAAATATTTTTTTAGTTACTTTGGAAAAAAAAATATTTTTTTAGTTACTTTGGAAAAAAAAATATTTTTTTAGTTACTTTGGAAAAGAAAATATATTTTTAGTTACTTTGGAAAAAAAAATATTTTTTTAGTTACTTTGGAAAAAAAAATATTTGTTTAGTTACTTTGGAAAAAAAAATATTTTTTTAGTTACTTTGGAAAAAAATATATTTTTTTAGTTACTTTGGAAAAAAAAATATTTTTTTAGTTACTTTGGAAAAAAAAATATTTTTTTAGTTACTTTGGAAAAAAAATATTTTTTTAGTTACTTTGGAAAAAAAAATATTTTTTTAGTTACTTTGGAAAAAAAAAATTTTTTTTAGTTACTTTGGAAAAAAAAAAAAAAATTTAGTTTCTTTGGAAAAAAATTTTTTTTTAGTTACTTTGGAAAAAAAAATAATTTTTTAGTTTCTTTGGAAAAAAAAATATTTTTTTAGTTACTTTGGAAAAAAATATATTTTTTTAGTTACTTTGGAAAAAAAAATATTTTTTTAGTTACTTTGGAAAAAAATATATTTTTTTAGTTACTTTGGAAAAAAAAATATTTTTTTAGTTACTTTGGAAAAAAAAATATTTTTTTAGTTACTTTGGAAAAAAAATATTTTTTTAGTTACTTTGGAAAAAAAAATATTTTTTTAGTTACTTTGGAAAAAAAAAATTTTTTTTAGTTACTTTGGAAAAAAAAAAAAAAAATTAGTTTCTTTGGAAAAAAATTTTTTTTTAGTTACTTTGGAAAAAAAAATAATTTTTTAGTTTCTTTGGAAAAAAAAATATTTTTTTAGTTACTTTGGAAAAAAATATATTTTTTTAGTTACTTTGGGAAAAAAATTTTTTTTTAGTTACTTTGGAAATTTTTTTATTTTTTTAGTTACTTTGGAAAAAAAAATATTTTTTTAGTTACTTTGGAAAAAAAATTATTTTTTTAGTTACTTTGGAAAAAAAAATATTTTTTTAGTTACTTTGGAAAAAAAAAATTTTTTTAGTTTCTTTGGAAAAAAAAAAAAATTTAGTTACTTTGGAAAATTTTTTTTTTTTTTAGTTTCTTTGGAAAAAAAAATATTTTTTTAGTTACTTTGGAAAAAAAAATATTTTTTTAGTTTCTTTGGAAAAAAAAATATTTTTTTAGTTACTTTGAAAAAAAAATATTTTTTTAGTTACTTTGGAAAAAAAAATATTTTTTTAGTTACTTTGGAAAAAAAATATTTTTTTAGTTACTTTGGAAAAAAAAATATTTTTTTAGTTACTTTGGAAAAAAAAATATTTTTTTAGTTACTTTGGAAAAAAAAATATTTTTTTAGTAACTTTGGAAAAAAAAATATTTTTTTAGTTACTTTGGAAAAAAAAATATTTTTTTAGTTACTTTGGAAAAAAAAATATTTTTTTAGTTACTTTGGAAAAAAAAATATTTTTTTAGTTACTTTGGAAAAAAAAATATTTTTTTAGTTACTTTGGAAAAAAAAATATTTTTTTAGTTACTTTGGAAAAAAAAATATTTTTTTAGTTACTTTGGAAAAAAAAATATTTTTTTAGTTACTTTGGAAAAAAAAATATATTTTTAGTTACTTTGGAAAAAAAAATATTTTTTTAGTTACTTTGGAAAAAAAATATTTTTTTAGTTACTTTGGAAAAAAAAATATTTTTTTAGTTACTTTGGAAAAAAAAATATTTTTTTAGTTACTTTGGAAAAAAAATATTTTTTTAGTTACTTTGGAAAAAAAAATTTTTTTTTAGTTTCTTTGGAAAAAAAAAATTTTTTTAGTTACTTTGGAAAAAAAAATATTTTTTTAGTTACTTTGGATAAAAAAATATTTTTTTAGTTACTTTGGAAAAAAAAATATTTTTTTAGTTTCTTTGGAAAAAAATATATTTTTTTAGTTACTTTGGAAAAAAAAATATTTTTTTAGTTACTTTGGAAAAAAAATATATTTTTTTAGTTACTTTGGAAAAAATAATATTTTTTTAGTTACTTTGGAAAAAAAATATTTTTTTAGTTACTTTGGAAAAAAAAATATTTTTTTAGTTACTTTGGAAAAAAAAATATTTTTTTAGTTACTTTGGGAAAAAAAATATTTTTTTACTTACTTTGGAAAAAAAAATATTTTTTTAGTTACTTTGGAAAAAAAAATATTTTTTTAGTTACTTTGGAAAAAAAAATATTTTTTTAGTTACTTTGGAATTTTTTTTATTTTTTTAGTTACTTTGGAAAAAAAATATTTTTTTAGTTACTTTGGAAAAAAAATTTTTTTTTAGTTACTTTGGAAAAAAATATATTTTTTTAGTTACTTTGGAAAAAAAAATATTTTTTTAATTACTGTGGAAAAAAATTTTTTTTTTAGTTACTTTGGAAAAAAATAATTTTTTTTAGTTACTGTGGAAAAAAATATATTTTTTAGTTACTTTGGAAAAAAAAATATTTTTTTAGTTACTTTGGAAAAAAAAATATTTTTTTAGTTACTTTGGAAAAAAAAATATTTTTTTAGTTACTTTGGAAAAAAAAATATTTTTTTAGTTACTTTGGAAAAAAAAATATTTTTTTAGTTACTTTGGAAAAGAAAATATATTTTTAGTTACTTTGGAAAAAAAAATATTTTTTTAGTTACTTTGGAAAAAAAAATATTTGTTTAGTTACTTTGGAAAAAAAAATATTTTTTTAGTTACTTTGGAAAAAAAAATATTTTTTTAGTTACTTTGGAAAAAAAAATATTTTTTTAGTTTCTTTGGAAAAAAAAATATTTTTTTAGTTACTTTGGAAAAAAAAATATTTTTTTAGTTACTTTGGAATTTTTTTAGTTACTTTGGAAAAAAAATTATTTTTTTAGTTTCTTTGGAAAAAAATTTATTTTTTTAGTTACTTTGGAAAAAAAATATTTTTTTAGTTACTTTGGAAAAAAAAATATTTTTTTAGTTACTTTGGAAAAAAAATATTTTTTTAGTTACTTTGGAAAAAAAATATTTTTTTAGTTACTTTGGAAAAAAAAATATTTTTTTAGTTACTTTGGAAAAAAAAATATTTTTTTAGTTACTTTGGGAAAAAAAATATTTTTTTAGTTACTTTGGAAAAACAAATATTTTTTTAGTTACTTTGGAAAAAAAAATATTTTTTTAGTTACTTTGGGAAAAAAAATATTTTTTTAGTTACTTTGGAAAAAAAAATATTTGTTTAGTTTCTTTGGAAAAAAAAATATTTTTTTAGTTACTTTGGAAAAAAAAATATTTTTTTAGTTACTTTGGAAAAAAAAATATTTTTTTAGTTACTTTGGAAAAAATAATATTTTTTTAGTTACTTTGGAAAAAAAATATTTTTTTAGTTACTTTGGAAAAAAAAATATTTTTTTAGTTACTTTGGAAAAAAAAATATTTTTTTAGTTACTTTGGAAAAAAAAATATTTTTTTAGTTACTTTGGAATTTTTTTTATTTTTTTAGTTACTTTGGAAAAAAAATATTTTTTTAGTTACTTTGGAAAAAAAAATTTTTTTTAGTTACTTTGGAAAAAAATATATTTTTTTAGTTACTTTGGAAAAAAAAATATTTTTTTAATTACTGTGGAAAAATTTTTTTTTTTTAGTTACTTTGGAAAAAAATAATTTTTTTTAGTTACTGTGGAAAAAAATATATTTTTTAGTTACTTTGGAAAAAAAAATATTTTTTTAGTTACTTTGGAAAAAAAAATATTTTTTTAGTTACTTTGGAAAAAAAAATATTTTTTTAGTTACTTTGGAAAAAAAAATATTTTTTTAGTTACTTTGGAAAAAAAAATATTTTTTTAGTTACTTTGGAAAAGAAAATATATTTTTAGTTACTTTGGAAAAAAAAATATTTTTTTAGTTACTTTGGAAAAAAAAATATTTGTTTAGTTACTTTGGAAAAAAAAATATTTTTTTAGTTACTTTGGAAAAAAAAATATTTTTTTAGTTACTTTGGAAAAAAAAATATTTTTTTAGTTTCTTTGGAAAAAAAAATATTTTTTTAGTTACTTTGGAAAAAAAAATATTTTTTTAGTTACTTTGGAATTTTTTTAGTTACTTTGGAAAAAAAATTATTTTTTTAGTTTCTTTGGAAAAAAATTTATTTTTTTAGTTACTTTGGAAAAAAAATATTTTTTTAGTTACTTTGGAAAAAAAAATATTTTTTTAGTTACTTTGGAAAAAAAATATTTTTTTAGTTACTTTGGAAAAAAAAATATTGTTTTAGTTACTTTGGAAAAAAAAATATTTTTTTAGTTACT
Organism: Melanostigma gelatinosum; assembly: GCF_949748355.1. Taxonomy (NCBI): domain Eukaryota; kingdom Metazoa; phylum Chordata; class Actinopteri; order Perciformes; family Zoarcidae; genus Melanostigma; species Melanostigma gelatinosum. The sequence goes on along the minus strand of NW_027635112.1, from coordinate 19,346 downwards.
TTGGAAAAAAAAAATTTTTTTAGTTACTTTGGAAAAAAAAATATTTTTTTAGTTACTTTGGAAAAAAAAATATTTTTTTAGTTACTTTGGAAAAAAAAATATTTTTTTAGTTACTTTGGAAAAAAAAATATTTTTTTAGTTACTTTGGAAAAAAAAATATTTTTTTAGTTACTTTGGAAAAAAAAATAAATTTTTAGTTACTTTGGAAAAAAAAATATTTTTTTAGTTACTTTGGAAAAAAAAATATTTTTTTAATTACTTTGGAAAAAAAAATATTTTTTTAGTTACTTTGGAAAAAAAATATTTTTTTAGTTACTTTGGAAAAAAAAATATTTTTTTAGTTACTTTGGAAAAAAAAATATTTTTTTAGTTACTTTGGAAAAAAAAATATTTTTTTAGTTACTTTGGAAAAAAAAATATTTTTTTAGTTACTTTGGAAAAGAAAATATATTTTTAGTTACTTTGGAAAAAAAAATATTTTTTTAGTTACTTTGGAAAAAAAAATATTTTTTTAGTTACTTTGGAAAAAAAAATATTTTTTTAGTTACTTTGGAAAAAAAAATATTTTTTTAGTTACTTTGGAAAAAAAATATTTTTTTAGTTACTTTGGAAAAAAAAAAAAAAATTTTAGTTACTTTGGAAAAAAAATTTTTTTTTTAGTTTCTTTGGAAAAAAAATTTTTTTTTAGTTACTTTGGAAAAAAAATTATTTTTTTAGTTTCTTTGGAAAAAAAAATATTTTTTTAGTTACTTTGGAAAAAAAAATATTTTTTTAGTTACTTTGGAAAAAAAAATATTTTTTTAGTTACTTTGGAAAAAAAAATATTTTTTTAGTTTCTTTGGAAAAAAAAAATTTTTTTTAGTTACTTTGGAAAAAAAAATATTTTTTTAGTTACTTTGGAAAAAAAAATATTTTTTTAGTTTCTTTGGAAAAAAAAAATTTTTTTAGTTACTTTGGAAAAAAAATTATTTTTTTAGTTTCTTTGGAAAAAAATTTATTTTTTTAGTTACTTTGGAAAAAAAAATATTTTTTTAGTTACTTTGGAAAAAAAAATATTTTTTTAGTTACTTTGGAAAAAAAATATTTTTTTAGTTACTTTGGAAAAAAAAATATTGTTTTAGTTACTTTGGAAAAAAAAATATTTTTTAGTTACTTTGGAAAAAAAAATATTTTTTTAGTTACTTTGGAAAAAAAAATATTTTTTTAGTTACTTTGGAAAAAAAAATATTTTTTTAGTTACTTTGGAAAAAAAAATATTTTTTTAGTTACTTTGGAAAAAAAAATATTTTTTTAGTTACTTTGGGAAAAAAAATATTTTTTTAGTTACTTTGGAAAAAAAAATATTTTTTTAGTTACTTTGGAAAAAAAAAATTTTTTTAGTTACTTTGGAAAAAAAAATATTTTTTTAGTTACTTTGGAAAAAAAAATTTTTTTTTAGTTTCTTTGGGAAAAAAAATATTTTTTTAGTTACTTTGGAAAAAAAAAATTTTTTTAGTTACTTTGGAAAAAAAATATTTTTTTTAGTTACTTTGGAAAAAAAAATATTTTTTTAGTTTCTTTGGAAAAAAAAATTTTTTTTTAGTTACTTTGGAAAAAAAAATATTTTTTTAGTTACTTTGGAAAAAAAAATATTTTTTTAGGTACTTTGGAAAAAAAAATATTTTTTTAGTTACTTTGGAAAAAAAATATTTTTTTAGTTACTTTGGAAAAAAAAATATTTTTTTAGTTACTTTGGAAAAAAAAAATTTTTTTTAGTTACTTTGGAAAAAAAAAAAAAATTTTAGTTTCTTTGGAAAAAAATTTTTTTTTAGTTACTTTGGAAAAAAAAAAATTTTTTAGTTTCTTTGGAAAAAAAAATATTTTTTTAGTTACTTTGGAAAAAAAAATATTTTTTTAGTTACTTTGGGAAAAAAAAATTTTTTTAGTTACTTTGGAATTTTTTTTATTTTTTTAGTTACTTTGGAAAAAAAAATATTTTTTTAGTTACTTTGGAAAAAAAATTATTTTTTTAGTTACTTTGGAAAAAAAAATATTTTTTTAGTTACTTTGGAAAAAAAAAAAATTTTTAGTTTCTTTGGAAAAAAAAAAAAAATTTAGTTACTTTGGAAAAAAAAATATTTTTTTAGTTACTTTGGAATTTTTTTTATTTTTTTAGTTACTTTGGAAAAAAAAATATTTTTTTAGTTACTTTGGAAAAAAAATTTTTTTTTAGTTACTTTGGAAAAAAATATATTTTTTTAGTTACTTTGGAAAAAAAAATATTTTTTTAATTACTGTGGAAAATTTTTTTTTTTTTAGTTACTTTGGAAAAAAATAAATTTTTTTAGTTACTGTGGAAAAAAATATTTTTTTTAGTTACTTTGGAAAAAAAAATATTTTTTTAGTTACTTTGGAAAAAAAAATATTTTTTTAGTTACTTTGGAAAAAAAAATATTTTTTTAGTTACTTTGGAAAAAAAAATATTTTTTTAGTTACTTTGGAAAAAAAAATATTTTTTTAGTTACTTTGGAAAAGAAAATATATTTTTAGTTACTTTGGAAAAAAAAATATTTTTTTAGTTACTTTGGAAAAAAAAATATTTTTTTAGTTACTTTGGAAAAAAAAATATTTTTTTAGTTACTTTGGAAAAAAAAATATTTTTTTAGTTACTTTGGAAAAAAAAATATTTTTTTAGTTACTTTGGAAAAAAAAAAAAATTTTTAGTTACTTTGGAAAAAAAAAATTTTTTTTAGTTTCTTTGGAAAAAAAAATATTTTTTAGTTACTTTGGAAAAAAAAATATTTTTTTAGTTACTTTGGAAAAAAAAATATTTTTTTAGTTACTTTGGAAAAAAAAATATTTTTTTAGTTTCTTTGGAAAAAAAAATATTTTTTTAGTTACTTTGGAAAAAAAAATATTTTTTTAGTTACTTTGGAAAAAAAAATATTTTTTTAGTTTCTTTGGAAAAAAAAATTTTTTTTAGTTACTTTGGAAAAAAAATTATTTTTTTAGTTTCTTTGGAAAAAAATTTATTTTTTTAGTTACTTTGGAAAAAAAAATATTTTTTTAGTTACTTTGGAAAAAAAAATATTTTTTTAGTTACTTTGGAAAAAAAATATTTTTTTAGTTACTTTGGAAAAAAAAAATATTGTTTTAGTTACTTTGGAAAAAAAAATATTTTTTTAGTTACTTTGGAAAAAAAAATATTTTTTTAGTTACTTTGGAAAAAAAAATATTTTTTTAGTTACTTTGGAAAAAAAATATTTTTTTAGTTACTTTGGAAAAAAAAATATTTTTTTAGTTACTTTGGAAAAAAAAATATTTTTTTAGTTACTTTGGAAAAAAAATATTTTTTTAGTTACTTTGGAAAAAAAAAAATTTTTTTAGTTTCTTTGGAAAAAAAAAAAATTTTTTAGTTACTTTGGAAAAAAAAATATTTTTTTAGTTACTTTGGATAAAAAAATATTTTTTTAGTTACTTTGGAAAAAAAAATATTTTTTTAGTTTCTTTGGAAAAAAATATATTTTTTTAGTTACTTTGGAAAAAAAAATATTTTTTTAGTTACTTTGGAAAAAAAATATATTTTTTTAGTTACTTTGGAAAAAATAATATTTTTTTAGTTACTTTGGAAAAAAAATATTTTTTTAGTTACTTTGGAAAAAAAAATATTTTTTTAGTTACTTTGGAAAAAAAATTATTTTTTTAGTTACTTTGGAAAAAAAAATATTTTTTTAGTTACTTTGGAAAAAAAAAAAATTTTTAGTTTCTTTGGAAAAAAAAAAAAATTTAGTTACTTTGGAAAAAAAAATATTTTTTTAGTTACTTTGGAATTTTTTTTATTTTTTTAGTTACTTTGGAAAAAAAAATATTTTTTTAGTTACTTTGGAAAAAAAAATTTTTTTTAGTTACTTTGGAAAAAAATATATTTTTTTAGTTACTTTGGAAAAAAAAATATTTTTTTAATTACTGTGGAAAATTTTTTTTTTTTTAGTTACTTTGGAAAAAAATAAATTTTTTTAGTTACTGTGGAAAAAAATATTTTTTTTAGTTACTTTGGAAAAAAAAATATTTTTTTAGTTACTTTGGAAAAAAAAATATTTTTTTAGTTACTTTGGAAAAAAAAATATTTTTTTAGTTACTTTGGAAAAAAAAATATTTTTTTAGTTACTTTGGAAAAAAAAATATTTTTTTAGTTACTTTGGAAAAGAAAATATATTTTTAGTTACTTTGGAAAAAAAAATATTTTTTTAGTTACTTTGGAAAAAAAAATATTTTTTTAGTTACTTTGGAAAAAAAAATATTTTTTTAGTTACTTTGGAAAAAAAAATATTTTTTTAGTTACTTTGGAAAAAAAAATATTTTTTTAGTTACTTTGGAAAAAAAAAAAAATTTTTAGTTACTTTGGAAAAAAAAAATTTTTTTTAGTTTCTTTGGAAAAAAAAATATTTTTTAGTTACTTTGGAAAAAAAAATATTTTTTTAGTTACTTTGGAAAAAAAAATATTTTTTTAGTTACTTTGGAAAAAAAAATATTTTTTTAGTTTCTTTGGAAAAAAAAATATTTTTTTAGTTACTTTGGAAAAAAAAATATTTTTTTAGTTACTTTGGAAAAAAAAATATTTTTTTAGTTTCTTTGGAAAAAAAAATTTTTTTTAGTTACTTTGGAAAAAAAATTATTTTTTTAGTTTCTTTGGAAAAAAATTTATTTTTTTAGTTACTTTGGAAAAAAAAATATTTTTTTAGTTACTTTGGAAAAAAAAATATTTTTTTAGTTACTTTGGAAAAAAAATATTTTTTTAGTTACTTTGGAAAAAAAAAATATTGTTTTAGTTACTTTGGAAAAAAAAATATTTTTTTAGTTACTTTGGAAAAAAAAATATTTTTTTAGTTACTTTGGAAAAAAAAATATTTTTTTAGTTACTTTGGAAAAAAAATATTTTTTTAGTTACTTTGGAAAAAAAAATATTTTTTTAGTTACTTTGGAAAAAAAAATATTTTTTTAGTTACTTTGGAAAAAAAATATTTTTTTAGTTACTTTGGAAAAAAAAAAATTTTTTTAGTTTCTTTGGAAAAAAAAAAAATTTTTTAGTTACTTTGGAAAAAAAAATATTTTTTTAGTTACTTTGGATAAAAAAATATTTTTTTAGTTACTTTGGAAAAAAAAATATTTTTTTAGTTTCTTTGGAAAAAAATATATTTTTTTAGTTACTTTGGAAAAAAAAATATTTTTTTAGTTACTTTGGAAAAAAAATATATTTTTTTAGTTACTTTGGAAAAAATAATATTTTTTTAGTTACTTTGGAAAAAAAATATTTTTTTAGTTACTTTGGAAAAAAAAATATTTTTTTAGTTACTTTGGAAAAAAAAATATTTTTTTAGTTACTTTGGAAAAAAAAATATTTTTTTAGTTACTTTGGAAAAGAAAATATATTTTTAGTTACTTTGGAAAAAAAAATATTTTTTTAGTTACTTTGGAAAAAAAAATATTTGTTTAGTTACTTTGGAAAAAAAAATATTTTTTTAGTTACTTTGGAAAAAAAAATATTTTTTTAGTTACTTTGGAAAAAAAAATATTTTTTTAGTTTCTTTGGAAAAAAAAATATTTTTTTAGTTACTTTGGAAAAAAAAATATTTTTTTAGTTACTTTGGAATTTTTTTAGTTACTTTGGAAAAAAAAATATTTTTTTAGTTTCTTTGGAAAAAAATTTATTTTTTTAGTTACTTTGGAAAAAAAATATTTTTTTAGTTACTTTGGAAAAAAAAATATTTTTTTAGTTACTTTGGAAAAAAAATATTTTTTTAGTTACTTTGGAAAAAAAATATTGTTTTAGTTACTTTGGAAAAAAAAATATTTTTTTAGTTACTTTGGAAAAAAAAATATTTTTTTAGTTACTTTGGAAAAAAAAATATTTTTTTAGTTACTTTGGAAAAAAAAATATTTTTTTAGTTACTTTGGAAAAAAAAATATTTTTTTAGTTACTTTGGAAAAAAAAATATTTTTTTAGTTACTTTGGAAAAAAAAATATTTTTTTAGTTACTTTGGAAAAAAAAAAAATTTTTTAGTTACTTTGGAAAAAAAAATATTTTTTTAGTTACTTTGGAAAAAAAAATATTTTTTTAATTACTTTGGAAAAAAAAATATTTTTTTAGTTACTTTGGAAAAAAAAATATTTTTTTAGTTACTTTGGAAAAAAAAATATTTTTTTAGTTACTTTGGAAAAAAAAATATTTTTTTAGTTACTTTGGAAAAAAAAATATTTTTTTAGTTACTTTGGAAAAAAAAATATTTTTTTAGTTACTTTGGAAAAGAAAATATATTTTTAGTTACTTTGGAAAAAAAAATATTTTTTTAGTTACTTTGGAAAAAAAAATATTTTTTTAGTTACTTTGGAAAAAAAAATATTTTTTTAGTTACTTTGGAAAAAAAAATATTTTTTTAGTTACTTTGGAAAAAAAATATTTTTTTAGTTACTTTGGAAAAAAAAAAAAAATTTTTAGTTACTTTGGAAAAAAAAATTTTTTTTTAGTTTCTTTGGAAAAAAAAATTTTTTTTAGTTACTTTGGAAAAAAAATTATTTTTTTAGTTTCTTTGGAAAAAAAAATATTTTTTTAGTTACTTTGGAAAAAAAAATATTTTTTTAGTTACTTTGGAAAAAAAAATATTTTTTTAGTTACTTTGGAAAAAAAAATATTTTTTTAGTTTCTTTGGAAAAAAAAAATTTTTTTTAGTTACTTTGGAAAAAAAAATATTTTTTTAGTTACTTTGGAAAAAAAAATATTTTTTTAGTTTCTTTGGAAAAAAAAAATTTTTTTAGTTACTTTGGAAAAAAAATTATTTTTTTAGTTTCTTTGGAAAAAAATTTATTTTTTTAGTTACTTTGGAAAAAAAAATATTTTTTTAGTTACTTTGGAAAAAAAAATATTTTTTTAGTTACTTTGGAAAAAAAATATTTTTTTAGTTACTTTGGAAAAAAAAATATTGTTTTAGTTACTTTGGAAAAAAAAATATTTTTTTAGTTACTTTGGAAAAAAAAATATTTTTTTAGTTACTTTGGAAAAAAAAATATTTTTTTAGTTACTTTGGAAAAAAAAATATTTTTTTAGTTACTTTGGAAAAAAAAATATTTTTTTAGTTACTTTGGAAAAAAAAATATTTTTTTAGTTACTTTGGGAAAAAAAATATTTTTTTAGTTACTTTGGAAAAAAAAATATTTTTTTAGTTACTTTGGAAAAAAAAATTTTTTTTAGTTACTTTGGAAAAAAAAATATTTTTTTAGTTACTTTGGAAAAAAAAATTTTTTTTTTAGTTTCTTTGGGAAAAAAAATATTTTTTTAGTTACTTTGGAAAAAAAAAAATTTTTTAGTTACTTTGGAAAAAAAATATTTTTTTTAGTTACTTTGGAAAAAAAATATTTTTTTAGTTTCTTTGGAAAAAAAAATTTTTTTTTAGTTACTTTGGAAAAAAAAATATTTTTTTAGTTACTTTGGAAAAAAAAATATTTTTTTAGGTACTTTGGAAAAAAAAATATTTTTTTAGTTACTTTGGAAAAAAAATATTTTTTTAGTTACTTTGGAAAAAAAAATATTTTTTTAGTTACTTTGGAAAAAAAAAATTTTTTTTAGTTACTTTGGAAAAAAAAAAATTTTTTAGTTTCTTTGGAAAAAAATTTTTTTTTAGTTACTTTGGGAAAAAAAATAATTTTTTAGTTTCTTTGGAAAAAAAAATATTTTTTTAGTTACTTTGGAAAAAAAAATATTTTTTTAGTTACTTTGGGAAAAAAAATTTTTTTTAGTTACTTTGGAAATTTTTTTATTTTTTTAGTTACTTTGGAAAAAAAAATATTTTTTTAGTTACTTTGGAAAAAAAATTATTTTTTTAGTTACTTTGGAAAAAAAAATATTTTTTTAGTTACTTTGGAAAAAAAAAAATTTTTTAGTTTCTTTGGAAAAAAAAAAAAAATTTAGTTACTTTGGAAAAAAAAATATTTTTTTAGTTACTTTGGAATTTTTTTTATTTTTTTAGTTACTTTGGAAAAAAAAATATTTTTTTAGTTACTTTGGAAAAAAAAATTTTTTTTAGTTACTTTGGAAAAAAATATATTTTTTTAGTTACTTTGGAAAAAAAAATATTTTTTTAATTACTGTGGAAAATTTTTTTTTTTTTAGTTACTTTGGAAAAAAATAAATTTTTTTAGTTACTGTGGAAAAAAATATATTTTTTAGTTACTTTGGAAAAAAAAATATTTTTTTAGTTACTTTGGAAAAAAAAATATTTTTTTAGTTACTTTGGAAAAAAAAATATTTTTTTAGTTACTTTGGAAAAAAAAATATTTTTTTAGTTACTTTGGAAAAAAAAATATTTTTTTAGTTACTTTGGAAAAGAAAATATATTTTTAGTTACTTTGGAAAAAAAAATATTTTTTTAGTTACTTTGGAAAAAAAAATATTTTTTTAGTTACTTTGGAAAAAAAAATATTTTTTTAGTTACTTTGGAAAAAAAAATATTTTTTTAGTTACTTTGGAAAAAAAAATATTTTTTTAGTTACTTTGGAAAAAAAAAAAAATTTTTTAGTTACTTTGGAAAAAAAAATATTTTTTTAGTTTCTTTGGAAAAAAAAATATTTTTTAGTTACTTTGGAAAAAAAAATATTTTTTTAGTTACTTTGGAAAAAAAAATATTTTTTTAGTTACTTTGGAAAAAAAAATATTTTTTTAGTTTCTTTGGAAAAAAAAATATTTTTTTAGTTACTTTGGAAAAAAAAATATTTTTTTAGTTACTTTGGAAAAAAAAATATTTTTTTAGTTTCTTTGGAAAAAAAAATTTTTTTTAGTTACTTTGGAAAAAAAATTATTTTTTTAGTTTCTTTGGAAAAAAATTTATTTTTTTAGTTACTTTGGAAAAAAAAATATTTTTTTAGTTACTTTGGAAAAAAAAATATTTTTTTAGTTACTTTGGAAAAAAAATATTTTTTTAGTTACTTTGGAAAAAAAAATATTGTTTTAGTTACTTTGGAAAAAAAAATATTTTTTTAGTTACTTTGGAAAAAAAAATATTTTTTTAGTTACTTTGGAAAAAAAAATATTTTTTTAGTTACTTTGGGAAAAAAAATATTTTTTTAGTTACTTTGGAAAAAAAAATATTTTTTTAGTTACTTTGGAAAAAAAATATTTTTTTAGTTACTTTGGAAAAAAAAATATTTTTTTAGTTACTTTGGAAAAAAAAAAAATGTTTTAGTTACTTTGGAAAAAAAAATATTTTTTTAGTTACTTTGGAAAAAAAAATATTTTTTTAGTTAGTTTGGGAAAAAAAATATTTTTTTAGTTACTTTGGAAAAAAAAATATTTTTTTAGTTACTTTGGAAAAAAAAATATTTTTTTAGTTACTTTGGAAAAAAAAATATTTTTTTAGTTACTTTGGAAAAAAAAATATTTTTTTAGTTACTTTGGAAAAAAAAATATTTTTTTAGTTACTTTGGAAAAAAAAATATTTGTTTAGTTACTTTGGAAAAAAAAATATTTTTTTAGTTACTTTGGAAAAAAAAAAATTTTTTTAGTTACTTTGGAAAAAAAAAATATTTTTTTAGTTTCTTTGGAAAAAAAATTTTTTTTTAGTTACTTTGGAAAAAAAAATATTTTTTTAGTTTCTTTGGAAAAAAATTATTTTTTTAGTTACTTTGGAAAAAAAAATATTTTTTTAGTTACTTTGGAAAAAAAAATATTTTTTTAGTTACTTTGGAAAAAAAAATATTTTTTTAGTTTCTTTGGAAAAAAAAATATTTTTTTAGTTACTTTGGAAAAAAAAATTTTTTTTTAGTTACTTTGGAAAAAAAAATATTTTTTTAGTTTCTTTGGGAAAAAAAATGTTTTTAGTTACTTTGGAAAAAAAATTTTTTTTTTAGTTTCTTTGGAAAAAAAATTATTTTTTTAGTTACTTTGGAAAAAAAAATATTTTTTTAGTTACTTTGGAAAAAAAAATATTTTTTAGTTACTTTGGAAAAAAAAATATTTTTTTAGTTACTTTGGAAAAAAAAATATTTTTTTAGTTACTTTGGAAAAAAAAATATTTTTTTAGTTACTTTGGAAAAAAAAATATTTTTTTAGTTACTTTGGAAAAAAAATATTTTTTTAGTTTCTTTGGAAAAAAAAATATTTTTTTAGTTACTTTGGAAAAAAAAATATTTTTTTAGTTACTTTGGAAAAAAAATATTTTTTTAGTTACTTTGGAAAAAAAAAATATTTTTTTAGTTACTTTGGAAAAAAAAAAATTTTTTTAGTTACTTTGGAAAAAAAATATTTTTGTAGTTACTTTGGAAAAAAAATTATTTTTTTAGTTACTTTGGAAAAAAAAATATTTTTTTAGTTACTTTGGGGAAAAAAATATTTTTTTAGTTACTTTGGAAAAAAAATATTTTTTTAGTTACTTTGGAAAAAAAAATATTTTTTTAGTTACTTTGGAAAAAAAAATATTTTTTTAGTTACTTTGGAAAAAAAAATATTTTTTTAGTTACTTTGGAAAAGAAAATATATTTTTAGTTACTTTGGAAAAAAAAATATTTTTTTAGTTACTTTGGAAAAAAAAATATTTTTTTAGTTACTTTGGAAAAAAAAATATTTTTTTAGTTACTTTGGAAAAAAAAATATTTTTTTAGTTACTTTGGAAAAAAAAATATTTTTTTAGTTACTTTGGAAAAAAAAAATGTTTTAGTTACTTTGGAAAAAAAAATTTTTTTTAGTTTCTTTGGAAAAAAAAATTTTTTTTAGTTACTTTGGAAAAAAAATTATTTTTTTAGTTTCTTTGGAAAAAAAAATATTTTTTTAGTTACTTTGGAAAAAAAAATATTTTTTTAGTTACTTTGGAAAAAAAAATATTTTTTTAGTTACTTTGGAAAAAAAAATATTTTTTTAGTTTCTTTGGAAAAAAAAATATTTTTTTAGTTTCTTTGGAAAAAAAAATATTTTTTTAGTTACTTTGGAAAAAAAAATATTTTTTTAGTTTCTTTGGAAAAAAAAATTTTTTTTAGTTACTTTGGAAAAAAAATTATTTTTTTAGTTTCTTTGGAAAAAAATTTATTTTTTTAGTTACTTTGGAAAAAAAATATTTTTTTAGTTACTTTGGAAAAAAAAATATTTTTTTAGTTACTTTGGAAAAAAAATATTTTTTTAGTTACTTTGGAAAAAAAAATATTGTTTTAGTTACTTTGGAAAAAAAAATATTTTTTTAGTTACTTTGGAAAAAAAAATATTTTTTTAGTTACTTTGGAAAAAAAAATATTTTTTTAGTTACTTTGGAAAAAAAAATATTTTTTTAGTTACTTTGGAAAAAAAAATATTTTTTTAGTTACTTTGGAAAAAAAAATATTTTTTTAGTTACTTTGGAAAAAAAAATATTTTTTTAGTTACTTTGGAAAAAAAAAAAAAATTTTAGTTACTTTGGAAAAAAAAATATTTTTTTAGTTACTTTGGAAAAAAAAATATTTTTTTAATTACTTTGGAAAAAAAAAAATTTTTTAGTTACTTTGGAAAAAAAAAAAAAAATTTTGTTACTTTGGAAAAAAAAATTTTTTTTAGTTACTTTGGAAAAAAAAATATTTTTTTAGTTACTTTGGAAAAAAAAATATTGTTTTAGTTACTTTGGAAAAAAAAATATTTTTTTAGTTACTTTGGAAAAAAAAATATTTTTTTAGTTACTTTGGAAAAAAAAATATTTTTTTAGTTACTTTGGAAAAAAAAATATTTTTTTAGTTACTTTGGAAAAAAAAATATTTTTTTAGTTACTTTGGAAAAAAAAATATTTTTTTAGTTACTTTGGAAAAAAAAATATTTTTTTAGTTACTTTGGAAAAAAAAAATTTTTTTTAGTTACTTTGGAAAAAAAAAAAATTTTTAGTTTCTTTGGAAAAAAAATTTTTTTTAGTTACTTTGGGAAAAAAAATAATTTTTTAGTTTCTTTGGAAAAAAAAATATTTTTTTAGTTACTTTGGAAAAAAAAATATTTTTTTAGTTACTTTGGGAAAAAAAATTTTTTTTAGTTACTTTGGAAAATTTTTTATTTTTTTAGTTACTTTGGAAAAAAAAATATTTTTTTAGTTACTTTGGAAAAAAAATTATTTTTTTAGTTACTTTGGAAAAAAAAATATTTTTTTAGTTACTTTGGAAAAAAAAAATTTTTTTAGTTTCTTTGGAAAAAAAAAAAAAATTTAGTTACTTTGGAAAAAAAAATATTTTTTTAGTTACTTTGGAATTTTTTTTATTTTTTTAGTTACTTTGGAAAAAAAAATATTTTTTTAGTTACTTTGGAAAAAAAATTTTTTTTTAGTTACTTTGGAAAAAAATATATTTTTTTAGTTACTTTGGAAAAAAAAATATTTTTTTAATTACTGTGGAAAAATTTTTTTTTTTTAGTTACTTTGGAAAAAAATAAATTTTTTTAGTTACTGTGGAAAAAAATATTTTTTTTAGTTACTTTGGAAAAAAAAATATTTTTTTAGTTACTTTGGAAAAAAATATATTTTTTTAGTTACTTTGGAAAAAAAAATATTTTTTTAGTTACTTTGGAAAAAAAAATATTTTTTTAGTTACTTTGGAAAAAAAAATATTTTTTTAGTTACTTTGGAAAAGAAAATATATTTTTAGTTACTTTGGAAAAAAATATATTTTTTTAGTTACTTTGGAAAAAAAAATATTTTTTTAGTTACTTTGGAAAAAAAAATATTTTTTTAGTTACTTTGGAAAAAAAAATATTTTTTTAGTTACTTTGGAAAAAAAAATATTTTTTTAGTTACTTTGGAAAAAAAAAAAAAATTTTTAGTTACTTTGGAAAAAAATTTTTTTTTTTAGTTTCTTTGGAAAAAAAAATATTTTTTAGTTACTTTGGAAAAAAAAATATTTTTTTAGTTACTTTGGAAAAAAAAATATTTTTTTAGTTACTTTGGAAAAAAAAATATTTTTTTAGTTTCTTTGGAAAAAAAAATATTTTTTTAGTTACTTTGGAAAAAAAAATATTTTTTTAGTTACTTTGGAAAAAAAAATATTTTTTTAGTTTCTTTGGAAAAAAAAATTTTTTTTAGTTACTTTGGAAAAAAAATTATTTTTTTAGTTTCTTTGGAAAAAAAATTATTTTTTTAGTTACTTTGGAAAAAAAAATATTTTTTTAGTTACTTTGGAAAAAAAAATATTTTTTTAGTTACTTTGGAAAAAAAATATTTTTTTAGTTACTTTGGAAAAAAAAATATTGTTTTAGTTACTTTGGAAAAAAAAATATTTTTTTAGTTACTTTGGAAAAAAAAATATTTTTTTAGTTACTTTGGAAAAAAAAATATTTTTTTAGTTACTTTGGGAAAAAAAATATTTTTTTAGTTACTTTGGAAAAAAAAATATTTTTTTAGTTACTTTGGAAAAAAAATATTTTTTTAGTTACTTTGGAAAAAAAAATATTTTTTTAGTTACTTTGGAAAAAAAAAAAATTTTTTAGTTACTTTGGAAAAAAAAATATTTTTTTAGTTACTTTGGAAAAAAAAATATTTTTTTAGTTAGTTTGGGAAAAAAAATATTTTTTTAGTTACTTTGGAAAAAAAAATATTTTTTTAGTTACTTTGGAAAAAAAAATATTTTTTTAGTTACTTTGGAAAAAAAAATATTTTTTTAGTTACTTTGGAAAAAAAAATATTTTTTTAGTTACTTTGGAAAAAAAAATATTTTTTTAGTTACTTTGGAAAAAAAAATATTTGTTTAGTTACTTTGGAAAAAAAAATATTTTTTTAGTTACTTTGGAAAAAAAAAATTTTTTTTAGTTACTTTGGAAAAAAAAAATATTTTTTTAGTTTCTTTGGAAAAATTTTTTTTTTTTAGTTACTTTGGAAAAAAAAATATTTTTTTAGTTTCTTTGGAAAAAAATTATTTTTTTAGTTACTTTGGAAAAAAAAATATTTTTTTAGTTACTTTGGAAAAAAAAATATTTTTTTAGTTACTTTGGAAAAAAAAATATTTTTTTAGTTTCTTTGGAAAAAAAAATATTTTTTTAGTTACTTTGGAAAAAAAAAATTTTTTTTAGTTACTTTGGAAAAAAAAATATTTTTTTAGTTTCTTTGGGAAAAAAAATGTTTTTAGTTACTTTGGAAAAAAAATTATTTTTTTAGTTTCTTTGGAAAAAAAATTATTTTTTTAGTTACTTTGGAAAAAAAAATATTTTTTTAGTTACTTTGGAAAAAAAAATATTTTTTAGTTACTTTGGAAAAAAAAATATTTTTTTAGTTACTTTGGAAAAAAAAATATTTTTTTAGTTACTTTGGAAAAAAAAATATTTTTTTAGTTACTTTGGAAAAAAAAATATTTTTTTAGTTACTTTGGAAAAAAAAATATTTTTTTAGTTTCTTTGGAAAAAAAAATATTTTTTTAGTTACTTTGGAAAAAAAAATATTTTTTTAGTTACTTTGGAAAAAAAATATTTTTTTAGTTACTTTGGAAAAAAAAAATATTTTTTTAGTTACTTTGGAAAAAAAAAAATTTTTTTAGTTACTTTGGAAAAAAGATATTTTTGTAGTTACTTTGGAAAAAAAATTATTTTTTTAGTTACTTTGGAAAAAAAAATATTTTTTTAGTTACTTTGGGGAAAAAAATATTTTTTTAGTTACTTTGGAAAAAAAATATTTTTTTAGTTACTTTGGAAAAAAAAATATTTTTTTAGTTACTTTGGAAAAAAAAATATTTTTTTAGTTACTTTGGAAAAAAAAATATTTTTTTAGTTACTTTGGAAAAGAAAATATATTTTTAGTTACTTTGGAAAAAAAAATATTTTTTTAGTTACTTTGGAAAAAAAAATATTTTTTTAGTTACTTTGGAAAAAAAAATATTTTTTTAGTTACTTTGGAAAAAAAAATATTTTTTTAGTTACTTTGGAAAAAAAAAATTTTTTTTAGTTACTTTGGAAAAAAAAAATGTTTTAGTTACTTTGGAAAAAAAAATTTTTTTTAGTTTCTTTGGAAAAAAAAATTTTTTTTAGTTACTTTGGAAAAAAAATTATTTTTTTAGTTTCTTTGGAAAAAAAAATATTTTTTTAGTTACTTTGGAAAAAAAAATATTTTTTTAGTTACTTTGGAAAAAAAAATATTTTTTTAGTTACTTTGGAAAAAAAAATATTTTTTTAGTTTCTTTGGAAAAAAAAATATTTTTTTAGTTTCTTTGGAAAAAAAAATATTTTTTTAGTTACTTTGGAAAAAAAAATATTTTTTTAGTTTCTTTGGAAAAAAAAATTTTTTTTAGTTACTTTGGAAAAAAAATTATTTTTTTAGTTTCTTTGGAAAAAAATTTATTTTTTTAGTTACTTTGGAAAAAAAAATATTTTTTTAGTTACTTTGGAAAAAAAAATATTTTTTTAGTTACTTTGGAAAAAAAATATTTTTTTAGTTACTTTGGAAAAAAAAATATTGTTTTAGTTACTTTGGAAAAAAAAATATTTTTTTAGTTACTTTGGAAAAAAAAATATTTTTTTAGTTACTTTGGAAAAAAAAATATTTTTTTAGTTACTTTGGAAAAAAAAATATTTTTTTAGTTACTTTGGAAAAAAAAATATTTTTTTAGTTACTTTGGAAAAAAAAATATTTTTTTAGTTACTTTGGAAAAAAAAATATTTTTTTAGTTACTTTGGAAAAAAAAAAAAAATTTTAGTTACTTTGGAAAAAAAAATATTTTTTTAGTTACTTTGGAAAAAAAAATATTTTTTTAATTACTTTGGAAAAAAAAAAATTTTTTAGTTACTTTGGAAAAAAAAAAAAAAATTTTGTTACTTTGGAAAAAAAAATTTTTTTTAGTTACTTTGGAAAAAAAAATATTTTTTTAGTTACTTTGGAAAAAAAAATATTGTTTTAGTTACTTTGGAAAAAAAAATATTTTTTTAGTTACTTTGGAAAAAAAAATATTTTTTTAGTTACTTTGGAAAAAAAAATATTTTTTTAGTTACTTTGGAAAAAAAAATATTTTTTTAGTTACTTTGGAAAAAAAAATATTTTTTTAGTTACTTTGGAAAAAAAAATATTTTTTTAGTTACTTTGGAAAAAAAAATATTTTTTTAGTTACTTTGGAAAAAAAAAAAAATTTTAGTTACTTTGGAAAAAAAAATATTTTTTTAGTTACTTTGGAAAAAAAAATATTTTTTTAATTACTTTGGAAAAAAAAAAATTTTTTAGTTACTTTGGAAAAAAAAAAAAAAATTTTGTTACTTTGGAAAAAAAAATTTTTTTTAGTTACTTTGGAAAAAAAAATATTTTTTTAGTTACTTTGGAAAAAAAAATATTTTTTTAGTTAGTTTGGGAAAAAAAATATTTTTTTAGTTACTTTGGAAAAAAAAATATTTTTTTAGTTACTTTGGAAAAAAAAATATTTTTTTAGTTACTTTGGAAAAAAAATTATTTTTTTAGTTTCTTTGGAAAAAAATTTATTTTTTTAGTTACTTTGGAAAAAAAAATATTTTTTTAGTTACTTTGGAAAAAAAAATATTTTTTTAGTTACTTTGGAAAAAAAATATTTTTTTAGTTACTTTGGAAAAAAAAATATTGTTTTAGTTACTTTGGAAAAAAAAATATTTTTTTAGTTACTTTGGAAAAAAAAATATTTTTTTAGTTACTTTGGAAAAAAAAATATTTTTTTAGTTACTTTGGAAAAAAAAATATTTTTTTAGTTACTTTGGAAAAAAAAATATTTTTTTAGTTACTTTGGAAAAAAAAATATTTTTTTAGTTACTTTGGAAAAAAAAATATTTTTTTAGTTACTTTGGAAAAAAAAAAAAAATTTTAGTTACTTTGGAAAAAAAAATATTTTTTTAGTTACTTTGGAAAAAAAAATATTTTTTTAATTACTTTGGAAAAAAAAAAATTTTTTAGTTACTTTGGAAAAAAAAAATTTTTTTTGTTACTTTGGAAAAAAATTTTTTTTTTAGTTACTTTGGAAAAAAAAATATTTTTTTAGTTACTTTGGAAAAAAAAATATTTTTTTAGTTAGTTTGGGAAAAAAAATATTTTTTTAGTTACTTTGGAAAAAAAAATATTTTTTTAGTTACTTTGGAAAAAAAAATATTTTTTTAGTTACTTTGGAAAAAAAAATATTTTTTTAGTTACTTTGGAAAAAAAAATATTTTTTTAGTTACTTTGGAAAAAAAAATATTTTTTTAGTTACTTTGGAAAAAAAAATATTTGTTTAGTTACTTTGGAAAAAAAAATATTTTTTTAGTTACTTTGGAAAAAAAAAAAATTTTTTAGTTACTTTGGAAAAAAAATATATTTTTTTAGTTTCTTTGGAAAAAAAATTTTTTTTTAGTTACTTTGGAAAAAAAATTATTTTTTTAGTTTCTTTGGAAAAAAAATTATTTTTTTAGTTACTTTGGAAAAAAAAATATTTTTTTAGTTACTTTGGAAAAAAAAATATTTTTTTAGTTACTTTGGAAAAAAAAATATTTTTTTAGTTTCTTTGGAAAAAAAAATATTTTTTTAGTTACTTTGGAAAAAAAAATTTTTTTTTAGTTACTTTGGAAAAAAAAATTTTTTTTTAGTTTCTTTGGGAAAAAAAATGTTTTTAGTTACTTTGGAAAAAAAATTATTTTTTTAGTTTCTTTGGGGAAAAAAATATTTTTTTAGTTACTTTGGAAAAAAAATATTTTTTTAGTTACTTTGGAAAAAAAAATATTTTTTTAGTTACTTTGGAAAAAAAAATATTTTTTTAGTTACTTTGGGAAAAAAAATATTTTTTTAGTTACTTTGGAAAAAAAAATATTTTTTTAGTTACTTTGGAAAAAAAATATTTTTTTAGTTACTTTGGAAAAAAAAATATTTTTTTTAGTTACTTTGGAAAAAAAATTATTTTTTTAGTTACTTTGGAAAAAAAATTATTTTTTTAGTTACTTTGGAAAAAAAATTATTTTTTTAGTTACTTTGGAAAAAAAAATATTTTTTTAGTTACTTTGGGAAAAAAAATATTTTTTTAGTTACTTTGGAAAAAAAAATATTTTTTTAGTTACTTTGGAAAAAAAAATATTTTTTTAGTTACTTTGGGAAAAAAAATATTTTTTTAATTACTTTGGAAAAAAAATATTTTTTTAGTTACTTTGGAAAAAAAAATTTTTTTAGTTACTTTGGAAAAAAAAATATTTTTTTAGTTACTTTGGAAAAAAAATATTTTTTTAGTTACTTTGGAAAAAAATATTTTTTTTAGTTACTTTGGAAAAAAAAAATTTTTTTTAGTTACTTTGGAAAAAAAAAATATTTTTTTAGTTTCTTTGGAAAAAAAAAAAATTTTTTAGTTACTTTGGAAAAAAAAATATTTTTTTAGTTTCTTTGGAAAAAAAAATATTTTTTTAGTTACTTTGGAAAAAAAAATATTTTTTTAGTTACTTTGGAAAAAAAAATATTTTTTTAGTTACTTTGGAAAAAAAAATATTTTTTTAGTTTCTTTGGAAAAAAAAAAATTTTTTTAGTTACTTTGGAAAAAAAATATTTTTTTAGTTACTTTGGAAAAAAAATTATTTTTTTAGTTACTTTGGAAAAAAAAATATTTTTTTAGTTACTTTGGAAAAAAAAATATTTTTTTAGTTACTTTGGAAAAAAAAATATTTTTTTAGTTTCTTTGGAAAAAAAAATATTTTTTTAGTTACTTTGGGGAAAAAAATATTTTTTTAGTTACTTTGGAAAAAAAAAAATTTTTTTAGTTTCTTTGGAAAAAAAAATATTTTTTTAGTTTCTTTGGAAAAAAAAAAAATTTTTAGTTACTTTGGAAAAAAAAATATTTTTTTTAGTTTCTTTGGAAATTTTTTTTTTTTTTTAGTTACTTTGGAAAAAAAATTATTTTTTTAGTTACTTTGGAAAAAAAAATATTTTTTTAGTTACTTTGGGAAAAAAAATATTTTTTTAGTTACTTTGGAAAAAAAAATATTTTTTTAGTTACTTTGGAAAAAAAAATATTTTTTTAGTTACTTTGGGAAAAAAAATATTTTTTTAATTACTTTGGAAAAAAAATATTTTTTTAGTTACTTTGGAAAAAAAAATTTTTTTAGTTACTTTGGAAAAAAAAATATTTTTTTAGTTACTTTGGAAAAAAAATATTTTTTTAGTTACTTTGGAAAAAAATATTGTTTTTAGTTACTTTGGAAAAAAAATATTTTTTTAGTTACTTTGGAAAAAAAAATATTTTTTTAGTTACTTTGGAAAAAAAAATATTTTTTTAGTTACTTTGGAAAAAAAAAATTTTTTTTAGTTACTTTGGAAAAAAAAAATATTTTTTTAGTTTCTTTGGAAAAAAAAAAATTTTTTTAGTTACTTTGGAAAAAAAAATATTTTTTTAGTTTCTTTGGAAAAAAAAATATTTTTTTAGTTACTTTGGAAAAAAA